>NC_031783.1:5268072-5467571 GCF_001522545.3 Parus major
CATCCATCCATCCATGCATCCATCCATCCATCATCCATCCATCCATCCATCCATCCCTGCAAAGCCCTGTCCCCCGTGCCGCTCTGTCCCAGGGCCGGTGGCTCTGCCTCGCTTCCCGTGCTGCCCCAGCCCGGCAGTGAGCCTGCCCAAAGCCACAGCTAATGGAGAGGAGATGAATCTGTGCCTTGCTGCCAGATCAAGGTGGCTCTGTGGGCTCTGTGCCGCTGGCAAGGGGAGGGGGATGTGGCAGGCACAGTGTGCCAGGGTCCCATGTCACAGTGTCCCTGTGCCAGCCCACACCTCAGGGATGTGCTCCAAGAACTGCAGCCCCACTGCTTTGCAGGCTGAGGGCTCACCCTGCCATCACATATTGCAAAATACATCTAAACTGCATGGCTGGTCTTGCTGTGCTTTTCCTTAATTTCTTGTTTCCTACATGCTTGGTGTATGCTAATTTTAAGTAAAGTCATATAAAATGAAAGCCTTGTAGCGACACTTTTCCTAAAGAAGCCAGTTTTGTGTTAAGTGGGAACATTGCAAAGGCCAGTTCCAAAGCTGGACTTAAGGCACTTTGGTGTTAATTTCCACAGTGCACCTGGGCAAGTCACTGGAACTACTGTGGGCTTTTGATGGAAGCCTGTGATGAGAGTCCCAAATCCCCTGGGTACCAGAATTCTCTGTGTTCCCACACACGCCTCAGCTGCTGCTCTGCAAAAGGGGTGCAAGTGCAGCATTTGCCTCCCAGATGTGATGAACACAAGAAGGATGATGGTGTGTTCTGTATCCTGTGACAATTTGTACAGACTTTCCTCCCTTGCACCTCTCTCCTCTTGGCTGGAGCAGTCCTTCCCAGGGAAGGGTGTACTCAGCCAGTGTGTGAGGGTACTTTGTTACTGAGGAGCTTCTTCAGCCCAACACCAGTGTTAGGACATTTGGACTGGAAGCAGACTTACTGCTCAGTTTATTCTTTGGTTTCCTCATGTGGAATAGGGGAATTTTGAGCATATGGATAAAGCTAAATCAAAATGATAAAGTATTTCATTTCAGACTGAGGGCATCCACACAAGAATAACTCTTCCAGAATAGCTTATCGCATAGACAAACTAAAAAAACTGATCTATTTTAACCAGAGGAATGAAGGAGGCATAGAGCTCTGGGTGACAAGCACAGCTCCCACAAACACATAAATCACAGATCACAATAGGCTCTTTTAGAGCTGTAGAAATGATAGTGCTGTTTTGGTAATGGAACATCCTGATCTAATCTCTACGTGTATGCACTATATTTATATTCTACACATGTATATATTCCAATTATATATATCTAAAAAATCCAATTTACAGGTGTGGACTATAATTAAGAGCTCTGATGTGTACTTTTTACTGAAATAATATGATAGAAAAGAATGTAATTTATCAAAGAAACACTGCTGAATTTATGACGAGAACAGGGAGATAATGGGATTTCTGAGACTGTATGGATGCTCTTTGCAGTCATTTGAGAGGGCAGGATATGGGGGAACTTAACTGGAAATGAGTTTTTTCTGAGATTGTTTTAAAACTAATGTATTTGCAACTCCTATTTTGTGGATGCACACAGATTCTTATATGAATACTGATTTTTTAGATAATTTATTGTAACAAGTAGTTTTTGCCTGGAAAAATCTGATGCTGCAGATTCCATTACAATATATTCTATCATAATGCCAGCCTGTATTTCTTTTTAGTCGAAGCATTCTAACAAATTCCAGACTTGAATTAAATCTGCTGTTCTGACACGTGAAATGTTGCCTAATCATTCTGGAGCTTTGTCAGGTTTTTTCCCCCCTCCTTTTAACTGGATGATGTGCAGAGTCCCCTGAGCTAATCCATGCACAGGTTTGGGTGGAGGTGCTTGTGGTGGGTTGGAAAGCACAAGAGATGTGTGACTGCAGAGGGTGCTTCATTTGTGTATAACTGGGCACAAAGGCTTGATGAGCTCCTCTTGTGTATGACAACCTGACCCCAGTGCACTCTTCCGTGAGCAGAAATGAGTATTTCTGCCTTCAGGCTGGCATCAGAAGCTGCAGCTCTGCAGATGTGAGGTGGCCAGTGGGGAGGGGGTTGTCCTGCTCCTCCCTCCCTGTGACTTTGCTGAGGCTTTGTGGGTGTCAGGCAAACCATGTGGACCTGGGGAGAGGCTGTGAGGCTGCTGGGCAGCTCTGCTGAGGCAGCTGGAGGCCCTGTCCTGGGTATCATCTGTTATTTTTTAAATTCATTGAATCCTGCAGTGGTCTCAGTGGAAAGGCACAGTAACACAGCCACAAACCATCCTCAGGTTATTCACGTGCCAATATGAGGAATAAACCCCAAAGATCTCCATGTCCTGTGCTGTAAAGGGTCCTGACAGGCAGTGTGAGCTGTTGGCTCCTCAGGTACTCTCCATGGAGCATCTTGGAATTTTTCCCACTGCCATTAACCTCATTTTTGATACTGTTAAGGGATGTGTGACACATGGATCAGAGATGGGGCAGCTGGGGAGGGTCACTAAGCACAACTGGGAGGGGGTTGTCACCTGCAGGACCCCCACACCCTGCTCACTTGTGTGTCCAAGCTAAGGGGTGCTGCTTTGCTCATCCAAACTCCACCTGCACCTTCTGCTTTGGGCTCCTGACTTTGGCATTTTGTCCACATGTCATTCTCGCTTCTCCATTCACTCTTGAGTGAAGCTGAGCTGACCACAGCCCAGGGTTCTGCTTTAAAATGTTTGCTGCATTTAATGCTTCTGCAGTGTGTCCGTTTTGGCTGGGCCAGGAGCCACCTGCTCTCAGATTTTCATCCTCTCAGAGGTAATTGCAGACTGGGCTGAATTATCCCTGCCACCTCTTGGGAAAGCTGCAGAGCCTGAGCCACAAAAGCCTCTTACTGTGAGGCAACTTTTCCAGAGCCAATATGACTTCAGAATCTTGTCTGAATCCTCCACATATTTTCAGGCCTATCCTTGCAATATGGTCACCAGAGCTGCTCACAGCATTTAGCAGTGGTATCTTGGATACCGGATGCTGAAATAACACCCTTTCCCTTTACTTGCTGGTTAATCTCCTATTTATGTAGCCCTGGATTGCTTTTCCCCTCTTAGTAACAGCATCACATGAGGAGTTCATGTAGGGCTGGTTCTGTACAAACCTCCTCATTTCCTTTCCTTAATTGCTGTTATCTGTATGATTAGCATGACCCGTGTACTTGGTCCTTAGACAGGCACTGTGCCATTTGCAGCTATTGAGAGCACTTTGCTCAAATAAACGGATATTGCCTGGCTTTCCAGATCTGTTCCCATCATCAATGCTGTTCCTGGCACCCAGTGCTGCCGTGCACACACTGCATCAGCAATGGCTTTGTTCATTTCCCACATAACTGAGTGATGTACTGAACAGGCTTGGATCAAGGACAGAAAACATTTGGCTATGTGTCTGTTTATCGTGTAGTACCTATCAGCTAACTAATTTTAAAATAATTTGAGTGCCATTTTTTCTTTTATAAAATATTTTAAACTGAAAAGCTGCTGCACCTGGAAGTCTGCTTCAAGCTTAGATCTCTGTCAAAATACTGATGCAACCCAAACACCTGGTTTACTTGACATTTTATTTTCCATGGTAGATGACATGCAGATTAGCTGATCTTTAGCTGACCTGTCCCCAGTACCCCATTTATTTGTAGGCATTGGCATATACTGAGCTTTATCCATAGTCCTCAGGTGGATCTTGCTATATTTTTTGAATGTGTTAATAGTTGGCTTGAACTGCTCAGGGATCTCCTTGGCACCTGGTCTCCACATGATTGCTGGGAAGTAATACAAATCTGCTTGTTTAGGAGTGTGTTTAATGAGAGCTTGTCATAAGGGGAGGGTTTCTGGCCAGAGGTGAAGGTCCCAGCACCGCTGTGAAACACACTGAGACTTAAAATACAGCAACCTTGTTGGTGACAATTAGCAGCTATAGCTGCCCCCAGCTCGGTGGGTGCTCGTGGATGGGTTTAATTTGGCTGTCTTGGTCAGGCTGTGCCTGTCCCAGCTGGCTCTGTCCCCAGCCTGTGTCAGGCAGGAGGGCAGAGCTGGCAGACCCTGCTCAGCTGCCCTTCCCAGGCTGGGCTGGCACTGCCAGGGCACTCACGGGCTGGGGCTGTGGGTGCTGCAGAGTCCCAGCTCAGCCTCTCACTGGAACAGCCCACTTAGGGCCTCCCATGGGCATGATGGAGATGCTGGCTGAAAGTTCTGCTGCAAATCACCAGATGTTGATAACTGTCCACAACTGTCCTGGAATGGATCCAGATCTGAAATGAGGTCACTCTGCATGTGGTTTGTTCTGTATTCCTTAAACACCTACAGACAATTATTGCTTCTGCAAATAGCAGGGCCAGAGTGTCCTGGTTTTGGGTTTCTGTATCAATACTAAAAGGCTTCTCTCTGCAGCTCCCTCAGTGAGAGCAGGAGTGATATTGGCTTTCCCTGTCCCCCGGGTGTGCCTTGCCTGTTGCAGGGGTGCTCAAGGCTCAGCTGGAGCCGAGGGAAGGGGTCTCCACCTCCCAGAGGTGCATTTGGGAAGCCTGTGCCTAAAAATAAAGAGCCACCTGGTCCATAGGTGTACACCCACCCCCAGCCAAGCCTGCAGCTGTGCCCAAGTCAGCAGCACTGGTACCTTGGAGCCACAGCACAAACCCAGGTTGCTGCACAGGTAGGAGCTGCTCATCCTTTGGGCCGGGTCCAGAGCCAGGCAATATTTGTTTCTGCAGCATGTGCTGCTGCTGTCATTTCTGTAGCTGGCTGCTTGAAAAGAGAGGACACATCATAGCTTGTGGGGCTCTGCAGAGCAGTAGCCTGGTCTTTCAGGAGGAATTTGCCTCAATCTGTCCCTGTTAGGGATGTTCTGCATGAAGATTGTTCAGTATTGCCTTCAAATCAGGCTGTACCTGCCAGGGCTGTCCCCTGGGATTTCTTACTGCCAAATCCCCCAGCAGAGGAGACATATTCACATCAGTAGGGAAACAAAATGGGAAGAATTAAACTCAAAAATACAGGTGGGAAGGAAAGGTGGATTTTGGAGCCCTGTGGCTGTCGTGGAGTGCTCTGCTGACGTGCCAGTCCCCTGTGATGCACAGCATATGTCAAGGCAGCTTCATTTAAAGGGATAACATCAAGGCATCTGAAAGGCTGCCTCCTTTTTGTTCTTATTTCATCCTGTATTACAGGATTTTATTCAGGTTTTTCAGTGGCCTCCTGGGTAATGCTTTATTACAGTGACAGTGTGGAGTTCTACTTTGTAATAATGGGATCTATATAAATAATACTGATTCGGCTGCCTCCTGTAATGCTTCCTGCCTGGGAACACTCAAAAGCTTTTGAAAATGTTAATTTCCTATAATTTGGATAGAGAAGCACCTCTGGGTACTGCAGAGGGCATGGCAGCAGTATGTGTTGTGCTGGTCAGCTGCCTGTAATAGCCATACCCTTGAATCAAGGGCTTCAAACAGCTGAGGGTCTTTTTGTACCCAAAATGAGTAATTAAAATAATTGCTTTCTTTAGGTGTTGGGTTTTTTCCTTTTGTCATTTTGAGCCTTTAAAACAGAGGCCAGGTAGTTTGAGACTCAGTTCCAAGCACTGTGAGGGGAGATTCAGCCTTGAAGAAGAGTCAGATGAAGGTTGGGAGAAAGGGATTGTGGAGGCATTTTATGGATTTTGACTTGATGTGCAAAGAGATGAAGGATGCTGTGACCCAACAGACTGCAGTGCTGTGTTGAGGACAGGCTCTTTGGCTCAGAGCAGCATTCTTTGTCCCATAATACAACTTTTCTTAGGGTGCTGCCCTGTGCTGGGTAAATCAATAGCCACTTACCAAGGCACAGCCTAAGGCCCCCAGGTATCCAGGCTTAATTTGGGCATTTATGTTTCTCTAAACAACCTGGGCTTGGTCAGGAAGAGGAGGGTGACCTGAGTCCCTGTGACTGTCCTGTTTTTCCCTGGGGAGCTGTTACTGCTGAGAGCTGGTGGGAAGGGAGATGCTGTGCTGGGTGTGGAGCAGAGCCCAAAAGGCGCGCGTGGCACCGGCAAGACAAAACGGCAGCGATGGTGAACAGGGTAAAGGCTTAATGGATTTCCTTGAACTGTGCTCTGTAAGGGCCTGGAGGACAGGATTTGCACTGGATTGACATGAGTTTTCAAAGAAGTGAGGGCTGCATTGTACAGCAGCGCTGCCACTCTCCTTGGCTGACCTGCCGTGCTCCCTCCTTTCAGGGTAACATTAAAATGAATATTGCACGGCAGAGAGAGCTGCATAATTGGCTGCAGACAATGCATGTGCTGTGCTGCTCTGTGCAATATCGATTGCTCCCTGTCCAAATACATGTATCTAGGATCAGCCCATTAAGCAGAGCCCCTTGGGCAGATGCCAATCCTTTCACGCTGCGGTGGCTCTCGCTCCATCCCGGCTGTGCCACAAGCACTGTGCACAGTCTGCAGGCACTCCAGAGCCTGGCACACAGGGACACAGCCAGGAGAGGGTCACTGCCCAGCGTGGTCCCCAGACACTGCCTTTGTGTGTATTTGCTCTGGTGGGGATGTCCCTCCTTGCTGATCTAACCCCCAGTGATCCCAGTGGTACCATGTGTGCGTCAGGGTTTTGTGAGGCTGCACTTAAATCCCAGTGGAAAAATGATCCTTTTTTTTAGGTAGATGAATTAAGGGGCAAGCCCACCATGGCTTGGTAGATGCATAAGTGAGTCCTGGAGGTTGGCAGTGTAAGCAGAAGTTATGCAGGTGCTGTTGGGGCACATCTGTGTCCCAGCACACGGAACAGGCAGCTCGGCTGCTGGAGGTGGTAAAACCAGCTGTGCAGCCGCTGGATGGGTTCTGCTGCTTGGTCATGCTGGGGCTGTGTCGTGTGTGATGCTGGGGCTGTGTCGTGTGTGATGCTGTGCTGGCCTGTCTGCTGCCACCCACCCAGGGCCACTCACTCTGTCTGGTCCCCTCCCGTGCCCCTGCTGAGTCTGAAGGCAGCACAGCTCACAGAGGCTCATTGGTGGGGCTTTTATCACCTTTCAACACTTAAAGGCTTCTGTGTCTCTGCATTCAGAGAGTAACAGTGGTGCTTTTCCAGCAGTGCAGAGGGCTGCAAGAGAAGGAAGGTTCATGCTGCTTTTCTCAATCCTTCATCTCCAGTCTACTTGGTCCATATAGTCCTACATCTTATTTTATATCTATGTACACATATACGAATGGGAATTATTCCTCTGTTAAATCTAAGTCAATAATCCCTTTCCTCCTGCAAGCATTTAGCCTCCTAGCAGATCCTGTAATAAATTAATCTTCTTTATCACTCCTTTAATCGGTTCCTCATAACCAGTGAGCAGTGAAATCTTCTCACCTATTGACTGATGTATAGTGTTAGATTAATGTATAATGTAAATGAATAGAAATCAAATTACAAGAGCTGCTGTGTGCTTTGGTGGTGCTGCTGCTGAATTTGTGCTATCAGGAGCTCATTCAGGGTCACTGTCTTAGGCTGTACTTTGCATGTAGGAGCAGCATGCAAAGGTTTGGGGAGCCAGGGCTTCTGTGGAGTTAAAGCTTGAATAGAGGAGAAAAGGGGGTGTCTGTTATTTTACACCCCACACTATCTGTTCTAAAGAGAGAAGAGCAATATGCTGTGATGTGACAGACTGCTAGAATCAACAGCTGAATTTTTAAATAATACAGAAGATGAAGAGCCTCAGTGTTTGACTCTTGGGGAGCTGTGGGTGGCAGTAGCTGCTGTTGGGAGGAGGATTTGGGTTCATCCCACTGAGGTTTGACATTTATTCCATGGGATGGGACAGCATTCCTTGTGGGCTCACTCTGCAGGAAGCAGAGACCGAGGTGCACATCTGGGTTGCTATTCCTCAGCTCACCTCAGCTGTTTCTCCCTCTGCAGTTTGAAGGGTGCTGTGTGTGGGCTGTGGGCATTTAACACTTTAAATTAATGCTTAATATTTAGGTGGGATGCAAACGTGCTTAGGTGTACAATCAGTTCTTCAGTGCCCTGCTGTGATCTGCTGATGTGAAAGGCTTAGTTATAGACTGTGCTTATTGTGGTTACAAATAATGCTTTGAGGCTTCCCAAAATTCTATTGTTTTAATACAGCAGTTGGCAATGGCTGAAATTCCTCTTCCTACTTTTTCCCAAGACAGTGAGGGGAAGGAGAAAAGCAGAAAAGGAAACACAATAAAATGTCCCTGTGGTATTTTTTTCTATTACATACCTGCCAAAACCTGTAATGGTGTGTTAAGACAAAAGGCTGAGCCCTCGGTGTTGTCCAAGGGAAAAAGCACAGAAAACTCTATTAAACCCTCTGTATTGCATTGACCTTTGGTTTGCTCCCATCTTTTTCTGGTTTCTGTGATGTGGCACACAATAGCTGTGGGGAAGGGTGGGCACTGCAGATCCTGCTCGATTTCAGCTGAGAGGTTTGAGGCACACAGGTAGCACATGGAGTGAAACCATCAGGACAGATGGAAATCTCATTTTTGTGCTGGTATTCTCCATAACACCTAAGTGTTGGCTTTGTCCTGCTCTTGGGCTGCTCCTTTGAGGAGCCAGTACACCCCTGACCTGAATCTGCTGGTTCCTCAGCCCTTCTTCTGTGAATTCTTCTTGAGGAAGAAGCTCAAAAGGAGTTTGGAAAGCATGTTAATCCTCATCACTGTCTGGATGAGGCACTGAATTTCTGCTGAGACTTGGGCATGGTGCCCTGTGGTGACAGGAGCTGTGCTTCTGCTCCTGGGGAGCTCTATCAAACACCCCTCAGAGTAAAGCAGAAAGGAAAGGTAAGCTGGAAAATGTACATTCCTTTGCCTAGCAGGAGTTTTTGTTCAGGCTGTGGTCCTAGTTCACCGTGTTTCCCTGCAGAAGGGACCCTCACACTCCACAGTCACTCCTGTAGATAAGAATCCCTTCTCATTTCTACCCAGTAATTCTCACAACTAAATAAGGCCTGTTCTTTAATAGCTAAAAGTGTGGAGAGTGCCAAAGATCAATTCAAAGAATAACTATAATGTAATCTAGTGAGAAATTGCAGAGACTAGAGATGGACTCTCCTCTGAGCTGTGTAGCAAAGGGCAGTGATGAGCTGTTTGCAGCAAGTGGAATTGTGGCTAGATAGGAAAATTGTTCTTTCTGTGAGTGTGGTCAGGCATTGCCATGGGGACCCAGAGAGGCAGGGAAACCTCTGTCCTTGGAGACACTCAGAGCTGCACTGGGCACAGCCCTGAGCAACCTGACCTGATATTGAGCAGGGGTTGGAGTGGGGATTGCTGCCATCATTCACTGCTTCTGGGATTTACAGGAACAAACTCTCTTTTACAGTTAAGCTATCATTTTGTAGATCTGTTTTTATCATGAAAGTGTGCTGCTTCATGAACAGTGGTGTCTCTGAGCATTCATTATTCAGAAAAAGTTTGTCTTCCAATTACACAAGATCATAAGAAGAAAAGTGTCTGGTTTGTCAGAACTGCAGAGCTAAAATAAGCTGCAGCAAGCACATCTCCTTGGCAAGGAGCTGGTGTCTCTAATTAGAAAAGCTCTGGAGAGTTAATCTACTTCTGTATGAGACCTATTGCTTCCTCCTGCAGCACACGATGGCTGGAGCTGAGCAGCTTTGAAAAAGGCCTGGAGGCTGGGCTTCAGATAATTAATATATCTTACTTGAGAACTTACATATATACATATATATATATATATATATATGTATGAGAATTTCCCAAACATGAGGTTTTGTGTGCTTCTGTCAGACAGCTGAACTTCAGCAGGGCTGAGAATTGATTGGGAATTGAAGATGTGAATTCTTTTAGTTAAAAAGTAAAAGTGCTGAAAGTCCTAATCTCTGGCAAGCAGCTGCTGCAGAATGGAGTAAGTTACTGTGCCATCTAGCTGTGTGAGAGCAGTGTCCTCAGCAGGCAGGAAGAATTTTGGTTGCTTGGAAGTGCCCAAGACTGGACTGGATTCTTGTTTGGGGTGGTCATGCCTCACCCTCACAGAGGTGTGGGCAACAGGAGGGGAAGAGGCTGTGATACTGAGATGAAAGCAGCCTTTCCTGGGACAGTAACCTCAGCCACACTGCCAAAGAGATAACCTTGATATTTCAGTGCCTATCAAAGGTGTCTTCTGCTCTCATGCTAATGCTCTCCAGAGCAAGGGGGGCAACTAATCAGCATTGCAGCAATCAGTCAGGTTTCCCTTGGCACATGATGAGTTTAATTATTTTGCAGTTCACACCATGTTCTTGGTAGCTGTAGTGATGTTTATTCTGGGAAGCTTCTGGGACTGAGGTGGTACAAAAGTTTTCATTTCAGACAAGAATTTACCAAGTTCTTGGCCTGGGATCCAAATTTCCAGAGTTTCTCTGAAGTCCTGGTTGGCCTTATTAGACTTTATCAGTCCTAGTTCCTTTTCCTGAGACATCTACCACATGTGACAGTTTTGACGTGGATACTGATGTACCAGAATTGACTGACGAATCTCATCAGACAAAAATAGCTTGTGTGTATCAGTGATTGAACCAAACTGCTTGGTTTAAAAGCAAAAGCCTTATCTGACTTGGCCAGCATGCTGCACTTTGTCTCCTCCCCAGCAGAACTCCCAGCCCTCCCTGCAGCCCAGCAGCTCATGGTCTGGAGGGACAGGAACTCATGGCTAAGGCAGGAGGGGCTGGGGGCACTGGGGCTGCCCTGGCTGTCCTTGGGCTCCAGGAAAGCTCAGGGTCTGTGTGCCATGTCCAACACAAGCTGTGCTACCTCCACTGTGTGGCTCCCTGGGGCTTGGAAACACCCACCTGGTACACTGCGCAGCTCTCTTTCAAATCCTCCACAACCACCAAGCAGGTTAGCACTGCCTTGGACCTCACACTTACCAAGAAGCACTTAATGAGTTATTAGTCAATGAAAACCTGGGCAGGACTCTCTCAGCCTTCAGGCAGCTGAGAGTTCACTCTGCAATAGGTGCTCTTCTGACCAGGGGCACCCAGATAGAGCCAAAGTTAATTTATCTCATTTTAATAACTGCAGTTACTTACCGATATCTTTCTCATAATGTCATGTTCTCATATCTGAATTGCCCCAAATTTGCACCTTACCTGTGTCGAGTTCTGCAAATAACCTAAGAAGTGATGCTGTAGGAGTTTTGTTTTTACTGTCAATCTCCTGTGCAGCACAATACCTTTGAAAGCGGCAAGAAATATTTTCTTATTGGTGGCAAACTCCCTGGGAATGTGCAATTGATTATTCAAACCTCATGGTGCTGCTGCAGAGATTTGTGTTGCTGTGACTGACTTTGATTCCCTGATAGCCTGTCTCATGCTCCTGTCCCCTAATGGAGCTGATAGCATTAAGTCATGCAGTTAATCAAGTGAAAGAAATTGTTTCTCCTTATTCAAAGACCTGATAACTTTATCCAACAGGGAGGGTCTCTAACAGGATGAGACGAGGAGAAGCAGATGAGATAAGAAACATCCACAAGACTTAATAAGCAGTGGAGTAGGAGTGTTTTTAAATGCCTCAAATTTGGAATAGAAAAGCATTCTGAATGATCTATGGAAAGCCAACTCTGGCTGGCACTTTATTATTGCATTTTTTTGTATTAAGGAGTCAAAGATCAAGAATAAATTCAGTCCAGGTAATGAGACACAGAATTGTTAATTGAGGTGCTGCTGAGGCATGTGAGGACAGTGTGGAGCACAGCAGCTCCTTGGTGAGGCAGCTGGCAAAGATGGGTGCATGGTCCCAAATTATCAGTGTGTGATGGGTTTTCTGCATAGTATTTCCATCACTGATAATGAGGAATTAAAACATAATTCACTAATGCATAAAAAGAAAGGTCTTCACAGGGCTGGGTACTCCCAGGCAATGATTATCCTGATGAAATTAACTATAATACAGGAGGCTCAGGAGGAAGCTCCTTCCTTTTCATGCTACCCATTATAACAATGATCTGTGCAAAACCAATTTGACTATTAGATCATTCCTACTAAAATAACTCCAAACCATTTACAGGCATCCTTGTAGGACTTGCTGCAAGTAGGTGCTGAAGCACTTCCAGTGGTGTTGAGTTTAATTTGTACCCTCCCTGTTCCCTTCCCACTTTGCCAGGTGGAGCTGTTGTCTCTGGTACGTGGAATTCTGCATTTCTGGGGAATGGCAAGAAGCAGAAGGTGTCACTCTGCCTCTGAGGGGGCAGTGGCAGTGTGCTCTTGCTGCCAGGCTTTAAGAGATGCTGGTTAAGAAGGGACACATGGATGCTGTGTGAAACTGCCATTTGAGACAAGCCCCCCTCTGAGCTCTGCTGTGCTCTCATGGATTTATAACAGCTCTGCTACACTGAAATTGTTCCAAGGTTTTGCTGGTCAGGATGCAGTCAAAATCTCTCCCAAGGGGAGCAAAAGTGCTGCAGTTTTCCCCCTTTACCAGGTCAGTTTGAAGTTTGGCTGTCCTGCAAAAGTCTGTTGTTTTTATTTTCAGAGTTACTGGCAAATGAGAAAGGTAAGGAATAAGGTATTTTCACCAGGTGGTGGGGTTTTTTTGAGCAGTGAATCCCCCAGGGAGGCAGAGAAACAGAAACTACACTCCTTTTATGCATGCTGCATAAGGGATAAAAATGTACAAATGTTTTCCATTCCCAGGCTCATCTTTTGCTTTAGACTTTGGTGAGCAATAATATTAGTAGTAAAAGTTAATGAAACGTTAGTGGCAAAAGTTAATGAAGACTATGTGGAATAAGGCTAAACATGGACTAAAACATTGATAAATTAGAGTTTTAAGGGAAATCATAAAGCAATTTTTCTGGCAACTGTTTATGAATCTTCCTCTTCATTTAGACAAGATCTTACTTGCAATCAGTTGTAAAGGCATTGTACATCAGTCTAGAGTAACCAGCACAGCAATTGTAAAAAAGACATAATTTTAGAGTTTGTCTACTTACTTTTAGGTGATTATATAACTCCCTTGTGTCAAGAAAAGACAAGTTTTTACTTTTTGAAAACTATATATCTTGCTGCTGGACTAAAGAGTGCAGAAAGTGCTTGTTTGCTGCTGAGTCACCAGTGAAATCATTAGATTTGAGTATCTGGAGCCTTGAACTGCAAGTTGTAGGTTGGAAGAACTGGAGAGCCAAGAGCCACAAACACTTCCCTCAGCACGGTGCCACAGTGCTGAGCTCCTGGTCCCCAGCTTTGTCACATGTGTGCACAGCTGGGAAAGGTCTATGAGAAATCCCAAAACCTGGAGAAAGGAGTTCTCAGTCACATCCCCATCTTAGTCCTGCCTAGGATGCTTTAGAGCATCTCAGCAGGTTGATGTTTAGTTGTCAAATGCTCCTTAAGGGCAAAAAGAGATGAGCCTGAATTTGTCACAGTATGTGACACTGACAGAGCTAGAGCTGCTCAGTGCTGTGGTGTTATTTAGGATGTTGTGCCAGCATCCTGGAATTTATTGCCCACATTTTGCCACATGCTTGAAGGTGAGCTGGCACCACGTGAAATGTCAGGTAATCCCTTTAGCATGTGTTTAAGCTATTGTGGGATTGATCATGCTGGGTCTGGGCTGAAAACCACACTGAGTTTACACTGCCCAGTGAATCCAGCAAGAGTTCAGGTATCTGCACCTTCATGTGTCACATCCTCCCCAAAGGGAGGCCAGGGACCTCATCTGCTGTGCTTACCAACCCGCATTTCACTCTCTGCTGCACTTAGTTTCTCACAGATTTCTTTTGGTTTGCTCAAGATAAGCCCACACTACAGAGAATTGATTTGGAACGCCATAAAGTCAGGTGTTACCTGCATCCAGTGATGTTTCATCTCTCTTGTCCACTGTAATTACTACAGAAAGCAGGATGTGATAATGGTCAAAGTCAGAATTAATGAAGGAAAAAACCCCAAACATAAAAGGCCATTGCATAGTGCAGAAAGATTTGAGCAGAAATGTAACAAGTTCTCATGAAAAAATTCCCTGTGAGTTTGTAAATACTGATTTTCTTCCTTCTTGCAGTTTCTCACTCCATGTCCACAGTGGCTTTCCATTCCCTGGTGGTAAGCCAAGGCAGAGGAAATCCAGCCAGCCACTGTCCCCAGCATGGTCCCTCCCCAGATCATTCCTGCCAGGCAGACTGGGAATCACCCTCATGCTGGGATTGTTGAGTTTTCCTGGTGGTTAGGGGCTTTTATAGCCTTTCACTGCCAGTTCTGTTCAACTGCTAAATGGTAAGAGCCAAGCAACTGTGCTGTTGAGCTGGTTTGGACTGCTCCACTGTTCCTCATTTGTTCATCATTTGTTTCTCTGGAGGTCATGCAGCACTTAAGGTGGGTGCTGTCTTTGCCCTAAATGCAGGACTTTGAGATATTCTGTAGGTTCTGCTCATTCCTTCCTGCTGGTCAAAGACTTTTCTCTCCTGGTGCAAGTCCAGCACTCTCAGCCACAAGTGCTGTGACCAGGGATAACATGGATGGAATGGACTGTAGGAGCAGCTGGCTCCTGTGGCTGTGATCTGTTTTGTCATCCCCTTTGCAGGTTCACTCCAGCTAAAGAGGCACCTGGGAGAAGTTTGGTGTTTACCCAAGGCACAGCTTGGTGTTCCAGCCCAACCTCTGGGTAATGCTGGTCGTTAACTTTGCAGTATTTGCCATAAACATTGTCACAAGGTTGTGTATCAAACATCTCATTTAGAAATGGTTGGTCACGTTACAGAACTGATACATGAAGGAGTCATTGCCAATGCCCAGAAAAAAAACATGATCCATTCCTAAAAATAGAAGTGTGACAGCTCATGACTTGGTTATTGGGTCTTGGTTGGAGAGTGTTTCATTGATTTCCAATGTGGTGCATGTTATTTTTAAGTCATAACCTATTTTTGGTCTTAGGAACATTTTGCAAAAAGAAGGGGATATTGCATCATATCCATTCAGTAAATATTTTAGTAATAATATGAAATAGGTTGTAAGCAACAGGTTAAGAATTTCCTTCATAGAACAAAACCTACTCATCAGCTTGCTAAGGATTATCCCCCCATGTTTGTGGGAATTTTGGGTCAGTGTCAGGAAATTTTCTAACATATTTTTTGCCTTATAGGTAATGGAATATTTTTAGTATTAAAATAATCTGAATTTTTTGCAGATAAAGAAATATGGTATGATAATAAGTGATTCTGTTTGAAGTCACAGATATATTTACTGGTTAATTGGTGACTGTGACCTGTCTATATCCTCATGTGTGGTTCTGTATTCCCTCTCTCTCCCTGTGCCCACCCATTCCTGTGCAATCAGGTAAGGACTCACACCATGTTCCTTCTGACTGCCAAAGCAGGGGCATTTGTTTGAGTCCTTCCTGGCCAGAGATTGGTCACAGTCTGACAATAACATCTCTGAGACTACTGTGTTGTCATTAATTCAAGTTGAACTTGGCCAGCAGGCTCCAGACTTATCCGAGTGGACAAACAGTCAGGGAGCCCAAGCACAGTGACTGCAGAGTCTTGGGAAATGAGCTAAAAATAATAGTGTACTTATTTCTGGAAGAATGAAATTGGGTTTGATCTACCAATCTCTTGAGCTAATAAGGGTAATGGAAATGAGATTACAATGGCTGATTTATTATTTCTGGTAGCTATTAATTATTGGGTTTTTCTTTTGAGTAATTAAAGAAGAATTTTTCCTGCTTTAAATGAGTGCACTAGGTCTCATTAATCTGAAGTCTTAAAAATATATTCTTAACCTGGAGAGCCTAAGAAAATGCTAGTTTCCTTGTAACTGTTCATTTGCAATGTAAGACCATGAAGCTACTCTTACAAAAGCTTTTTTGACTCTTTTAATGTTTCTGTGAGTGTGTAAGTCCTATTTACACCTTGGCTCTTTATTGGCATCTTGGTTCTGCCTTCTTCTGCTTCTCTCCTGGACAGTCCAGAGTTCCTCTGCAGAATCAGTCATGGCTGAATTTAAGCACACAGATATAAAGTAAATACTGGATAATTTCATTTTTTATTTTTTAATTTTTTTTTACCCACAGACTTCCCTGAGAGAGACCTCAAAATAGAGGCATGTTGCAGTGACTTTAGGTGGTAGCCCAGCTTTTAGCTCTGAGGGCATGTTGTGGAGGCAGCTTCCTGCCATGGATGAGCCAGTGATGCAGGGAGCTGCTGTGGGTTACTGCTGACACAAGTGTGCTCCGACAGCAGCAGGATGATGGCCTTTAAAAATAGGGCCTCTTGCCATTTTGTGTTCTTGTCAGTGTGTCACAAATGTCATAAGATCAGGTTTGTTTTTCCTCCCATTTTTCTCTTCTGGTTATTGCCTTCACCAGGGGAATGGATTGGTTTTGTTGGTGTGGGGTTTCATGCTGGCACTGGCAGGACAAGAGGGAGCAGAGCTGTGCAGGGGTTCCTCGGGGCTGGGCTGGGCTCTGCAGTGCTGCCCACTCCCAGTGCTCTGCTAGGGGACATTTCACCTTTCCAAGGGTAGAAACACCAGCTGCCCACAGCACTGCAGCACTGCAGCCAGGACTTCTCACCCTTCCTCCCCACAACATGAAGGAGCCACGCTCAGGCTGTCGAGGTCCCCGCAGCCCATCTGCCCTCAGGGTTCCTGTCCATGGCTGTCAGCACGGCCACATAGAAAGGTGTTGGATCCAACAGCTCATAAAGATTGTTGTGAGGAAAAACAAAGCCAAACAAATCAAATCTTCTCCCTGTGAAACTCAGCTGAGAACTGATGTGAACACAAAGGGAGAAAGAGAAGGGCAGTGTTTGGTCAAACCAGGTGGCTGAATGACTCAAGTGCCTCCTGCCAGCCTGCTCAGCTGGCCCAAAAGCTCTCCCTGAGCTCTGCAGGGTGCGTGCCAGAGGGCTCTGCCTGCCTTTGGGAATGCTGCAGTGCTACCAGGCCAGCCCTTCAGGCTCTGGCAGAAGCCAAGGCTGTGTTTGGCACCAGGAATGACCCTTCATGCCCAGCTGGCTCATCCAGGGACTGTGCCCATTGCCACTGATTGCCAGGTGACAGTGGGCTGTGCCCTCAGCTGGCTGCCTTCCCTGGGGTGCATTTATTGGGAATGGTGGGCAGGATGGGTGCTGGGGACATCACCTTCCCCCAGCAGGTCACTGGGAGCAGGTGGGATGGCCCTGTCCCCTCTCCACACCAAGGATTATTCAGCTGCAAAACTGGATTACTAGGAAGCTTAATCTCTGGCCTAAACTGCCATCCAAGTCAAAGGTGGGCTCTTTATTGCTTGTAGTAAATACCAAACATGTTCCCAAGACTCTGTAATTAACCTTTTTTCTGAAGGGGAAGTCAATTCCCACAGTTTCCCTGCAGAACTGCATAGCCTTGCATCCTGTCTGGAGAGAGCTAACATTTTTCATCCTTCAGCAGCTCCTGTGGGGAATATTTACAGCTGCCAGCAGGAGGGTCCAGCTCAGAGCAAGCTCCTGCAGGTACCATTTCCATGACAATTTACCTTTGAACTTTGACCCTGCTGTAGGAAAGGGGAGTTTAGGAATATTCTCTTTTGCTTTAGGAAAGCAGGACCCAAAAAAGGCAGTTTCCAGAAGGGGATTAAAAATTTGAATCCTGAATCCAATATCTGATAGGGAAAACTGTCTTAGAGCAATGAAAGCCACTCAGACCCATCCCATACCTCTAATGGCTAACACCAGGATGTGGCCAGTGGTAATCTGCACTCTTGGGGTATGTGATAGAGAAACCAGGAAATGAAGAAATGGCAGGAATTTGACCTTTCAGCAGAAAATTCTGCAGAAAAACATATTCTCAAGTAAGTTTATATTTCCAGAGGAGTAAACATTCTCCAAAGGTACTCTAACGAGCAGATCCATAGCAGAGTAGATCAAATGGGTTTTTATCTGCTCTACATGCTGTCAGGCAGCCAAGATTTATCACTTTACCTAGGAAAATGGAAAAATCAATGTAAAAGAAGGAACAGGTTAAGTTTTAACAGTAAAAAAACAAAGCTTTTCTCATGTGCCCATAATTTGATGCCATTTTTCACAGGGGGTTTGTCCATTCTGTCAGCATCAGAGGAGCTGGGAAGTGCAGGTGAGCATGGGGGGACTCACTGCTGATCTGGTCTGCAGGGCTGGGGGGAGCTATTTGTGTGCTGGTGTTATTGGGGGATGAGCTAAGAGGTGTAAACCTCACTTTGTGCCACAGGGAAACTCTTTGGAAGCCCTGGGTTTGGAAAATTCCCACTTTGTTTTAAATTAAAGGAAATTTGATTGTATTTCAGTAATTTTTTTTCTGAATTGATGTTATGTTTCTTTCAGAATTGGAATGTGAAAAATGTCAAGTGTGATACAAGAACCTTTTATGTAAGAGAATCACAGAATCACAGAGTGAACTGGGTTGGAAAAGAGCTTTGAGATCATCGAGTCTGACCTATGACCTAAGACCTCATCAACTAAACCCTGGCACTGAGTGCCATGTCCAGGTTCTTTTTAAACTGTTCTGTTTGGAAATAAACTTTTGCTTTAAAACTTTTGACCTGTGAGTGAAACACTGGAATTACAGAACTGACTGAAAAAAATTCCAAATTTAGAAATAAAAGCTGTTTTCTGGGTTTAAACCCACTTGTTGCTCTGATATGGAGCATTTTCAAGTTATCTTTGCAGTCACAGGTGACAGAATACTTTTGCCAGTGCTGAGACATGGAAGCAATGCATGATGCTGTCCTGGAAGCTCCTGGGAGTTGTGGCAGTATGAGTTTGTTTATATTTACAAATTAGTTGGACTTGTTCTTGGCACTTGTTTGGATTTAGCTTAAGAATAATCCATATTGTCCAAATAACTTCCTAATAATAAAAACCCACAGTCACTGTCAGAGCTAAATTCCAATATTTCACTGCAAAGTAGCTGGAGAAGTAGCTATTGCCTTAAATAAAAATCACATTTTCCCAAACCAAGCTGTAAGCAGTGAGAATTGTTGATTTTCAAGACTTTTAAAACTGAGCCAATAAAATATGCTGAATCTTACCTTATCTACACTTCGAATACCAAAAAGCATTGACATCTCTCAAACCAAATTATTGTTTTTTAAAACACAGTGAAAAGAGAATGTACCTCTGGAAATTTAGCATTGTGGAAAGAATGGTTTCTTGAATAAGGATATTGTAAAACCCATCAGAGAGAAAAGTGCTGCTAGGAGGGGGATGTTGCATAAGGTGTCTGAGATAAAGGTTTTACTGTTTTTCGTGTTCTCATAAAATTTTACTGAAATGGAAGATTTTCTCTTTAAATGTTCATTGTTATGCACATGCTTTGCAGAGATAATAGCTACCTTTGCCTAATCCTCATGGGCTGATTTGAATACAGAATTAGTATCATTCTCCAATTTCTTTGAACCTGGGGGAAAAGCATGAGCATTTATTTCAAAAGAGTTTGTGAGTTTTAAGTTCCCCCAGACATCAGAGAGATTTTAGTCCATGACTGAAATCAATTGCAACATCTATTTGCTTTAATTTTATCAGGACCCAGAACCTGATTTGATTTTCAAAGCAATTAAAATTTTTCAAACTCAATTCAAAATTTTTTTTTTTTGAAAATGTAAGAATTTTTCTCTTTTTCAGCACAACCTATAAATGTACTTAGCATGTGGGAACAACTTTTGTAGTGAATGGTAGTTCTATGCAAGTTTCTTTTTTTTAAGGCTGATTCTGAGAGTAGCACATTCTGTGCTGCAGAACTTGCCTTGCTGGGCTCAGGGGGCTGTACAGCCCAACCAGTGCTGTAAGGGAGCACCATGAGGCTGCACTGTCACGTTATGGGTGTCAGGGGTCCATTTCTTGTGCTGAACAAGTATTTTGATTATCTAAAATGGAGTCAAAAATTCTGCTTGTTGTCCCGCTGCTCTGTGTGAAGATCATAGCCTCAGACCTTCAGCATGAGTAATTATAATTTTTCCTTAACTAGGAGTTATCTTTAAAGAAATGCAGTCACTTCAGCCCTCTCCAGAGCCATCCTTGAAGTAGCTGCAGTGAATGGTTGATGCAGAGCCCTGTCTTGACATTGTGAGGCAAAGAGATGAAGCCCTTGTAAGACGGAATGTTTAATTTTTCCTGTGAGTCACTGAAGGTAATACAAACATCAGTCTCCAGCCCACAGATATGTCATTCACTTTACAGAACGCAGCAGCTCTCTTCAGGCTGGTGAGGAGGCTGATGTAAACAAAACAGGATTCTGAGGAGGCATTTCCAGGATTCTGCAAAGGTTTGGGCTGTGGCTGGATATGGCCAAAATGCAGGTCTGTGTGTGGCTCTGGGTGCTACTGCCCGTGCTGCTGCTTTCCTCAGGTGCTCAAACCCCTGCTCAGAAAAAATAAATGTTTCATTAAATTGTCTAGTCAGGCAAAAAGTGATGTCTCTATTTGGATTTATGGATATGTTTAAAAGACATTTCTTTTATTAATGGGACTGAAAGATGTGCTGAATTTTAAACACACCTTGAAATACTTTCTGAAACAAAGCAACCTTACTGTTTGAAAGCTTTCGTGTGAGCTCAAGGCCACCTTATAACAGTGCTGCAGGGACAGTCACATTTGTGCTTGGAATTACATTCTTCATCTTCTGGCATTGTTGTATGATCCTCAGCTGAAAATTGTGTTCATGGATCATGAGATAAGCACTTAATTTTAACCTTGATGAAATCTTACTGATTACACAATAACTTGTAATTTATTCATTAAAAATAGATGGTGGGCTCCCTCGTATTTTGATTAACCTAGTAGCTTTCACAGTAAGAACTGAATTAAATCAGAAACATCACAACAACTTTAAATATAATGATCTGGAGGGGTACTGAGTGCATCCCTTGAAATGCTTTTGGAAACCCTATGGAAAACCTTCCACTATGGAAATGATCCTAAATCTTCTAGCCATGCGTGAGAGGCTCCATCAGTTGTCTTTTGGCTTTAACTAGACATGTTTTCAGTGAGAGAAGATGTGAAGGACAGGGGGCTCTGACCTCCTGTAAACCTGTGAAGGAAGTGACAGACAGTAAGATGTAAACCCAAGGACTACAGCCAAGATACAGTTTGATTACAGATGCACTGAGTGATTTGGAAAGATAAACTTTGCATGACCCTGGGAAGAGGAATGCTGCTGAATGCTCAGGATTTCAAGTGAAGCCACTGAAGCATTCAGTAGTTCAAGGAAAATATTGTCTCTTTAGGGCTGAAATGGAAATTTATATCCCTTTTTTGAAGTCTGGGCATGCAGGTGAATGAGCTGTGCCTCCCTCCTGGAGGCAGCCGGGTCTAAGGAAGAGGTGCTCTGTGACTGAGGTATTACTGCTGGCTGTGACAGTGGGAGGGGGAATTGGGCTTGGGAACAGTTAAAACTCAGTGTTCCCTTTGCTGGAACACCTTGTGAGGTGTACCTGGGCTCAGGTGAGTGTTTGGGCAGCTGCCAGAGCTGCTGTTTGTGTCTCAGGCACGAGCAGCTCAAGAAAGCTGTAAAGAACAACATTGGGAACACTTTCCCCTCTGCATCTCCTTGTCTTCTTCCCATTCCCCATCCACCTTCTTTGGAGAAATGTGGATGCACATTTTGGGAATGCTGTAAGTAAAGAACCATCTCTTATCATTGTTTTTACCTTAAAAAGCTGAAAAGATAAGGAAATTGTTTACAGATATTAATTGCTCTCACATTTGGAATTCTTGTGTATTTCTGTAGAATAAGTGATGGTATTTATTGCTTTGCCTTTGCAGAAATCTGGGATTTTGTAACACTACAGCACAATTTATTTCTATGGTTCTCAGTAAAATGCATTAATGATGTTAATCTTTATTACATTAAAAGCAGCTTTACAAGAAAAGACATCAAGTCAATTTTGCTGCAGCATTTCTCTTTGTAATTGAGCCTTTGTTCTCAACCTGAAAGTGCACCAATATAATTTTACTCATCTTTTCTGTTGAAATTCAACTGGAATTTCAAGAATCTGAAGTAAAATATTATTTAAGACCTAGGCTGTAGCAAAACCTTTTCCCCAGAATGTAAGTACTAAGGCTTCATCTATTGAGAATTGTTGTTAATGACTGAAGTAAACAATCCTATGTATCGTATTTAGCTCTGGAACCTGAGGAAAATGGCTTTTACACACTCTGGGAAGTCACCATGCTTTGTTTGAAGGTCACACACCTTCATCATGCTATCATGCTTGCTATGAACTCAAGCTGTGCCTCAGTACTTTTTCACTGAGAACTCTCACTTTGATTGCTTCATGTTAATTGAACAATTTAGGGCTTTGCTTATTTTAACAGTTCAGACTTATGATATTCATCTATTCTATGCAGCAAGGCAGAAATACTTCCCAGTCTCTGTGGCCACTGGGCAATTTTCTCTGCAGAACATCCCTGTGTGGAAAAGCTGCTGAAGGCTGTTCCCTGGAATGGAACCACTTCACTCTCAGCTCCTCCAGCTCTCATTTCATGCAGGTGTAATTGCACTGGTACTGAGGAAATGGTTTTTGACTTGTTCCAAGGTGCTGGGAAAACGCAGCCTTTCAGTTAGACAAAGGGAAGAGCTCTTGCAGGAGCCTTCAGCTGCCATCAGCAGGACACAGAACGACTGCTTTTGATGTTAGATGGCAGAAGATGTGCTCTGAAGGGATTTGGGAGGAGAATGGGGACTCCAGAGCAGAGCTGAAGTATCTTCTAGTCTCTTGTGCACATTTTTGTCTCCTAACAAGGGCTGTGGTGAGCCAGGCCTGGGCATTGGCCTGCTTGCTGTGCTGATGGATCTGTGTGTGCCGTGGGCATGGCTGAAACTGGCTGAGGGAGATGGGCCCCAGACAGGTGAGGTATCCTGCTGGGGTGAGACAGAACTGAACTGGACTCAGAAGCTGTATCCAGGAAGGGCAGGGGTGGGGATGAGGAGCTGCACTGTTGTGATGTTGGGTCTCTCTGATGGGAGCTGCTGGAGCATGAGCACAGCACTGAGTGCCTCAGAACCCTGCTGGGGGCTCTCCTTGCTGTCCCAGATTCACTTGGCTCCAGTTTCCACAAGCTTTGGATGTGTCAGCTGTGTTGCTCCTAATTCTTTCCTAATCTTCAGACAGTTAAAAAAGATTTCCCATGTGGCTGGGGTAAACGGCGGGCCGTAGCAGCAGTGGTTTATAATCCTTTCAAGAACGTTGCTTGTGGTCTTTAAAGTATCTGTAGGTTGTGTCAAGAGTATTTTTTTGGAATCAGGGACAACCCCCATGCAGTGCTTAAGCAGATTAAGATCGCTGTGCAGCTTTTCTATTTTTAGTTAAGAAGGTCCCTGAGGATGTAAGCATGGGTTTTCCTCATTTACCAGCTGCAGGAAAGAACATGAAATGGTTATTCCTTTGCTTGTGTATGATCAAAGAGTCCTTTGCAGAGGTGTGATTCCACATCAGGAATTCAGGGTTTCATCAAAGCTGCTGCTCTACTGGCCCACATATTGGTAATTGTTTAATGGGGCTGCTTATGTTCCACACACCTCAGAGATAAAGCAATAATAAAAACAAGCAAAGCCCATAACCAAGAATGGCTATTGCTCTCCCCTACTAGTACAGGTTTTGGGGATATATGTGGATATCCATAAGGGACTAGGTCAGTGAGGTAGCGCCACCTGCTTCTGCAGGCAAGCTCTTGAGTTTGTGTGTGTGTTTGTGGTTCATGATGGTTTTATCAAGTCCCAGTGATGAACGAACTAATGATGAGTGATGATGAGCTAATTATTTTAGTTCTGTGTAAGTGTTCCTTACACAAAATAGAAGGATAATACAGGATAGAAGAGTTAGAAGATGTACAAGATAAGGTAAAAGCTCTTAGAGGTTACATCTTGGAAAAAAATCTAATTTTTTACACTAAAATTCCAAAGGTTACTGGGATCCTCATAGAATGAAACAGGAGGAAAGAGCAGTCACCTTCAAAGTCACTGCTGGGGCAGTGTTGGAAGCTGGTCACCACCTGGGCTCCTGGAGGTGACATACAATGGAAAGCCCTTGAAAGCACAAGCACTTTGTCCTGTGAGATGAATGGTCTTGTTTGAACAAGAGTTTCATTCATAGATGTTGGTTGCTCCTGTGCATTGATTCCTCTCTTGAACTGCAGAGTTTTTCTTGTTTCTGGTCAGGCTGCAATTGACTTGTCTTCATAGAGAGCAGGAGGCCATGAACCTGCAGCTTCTGGTGTCAGATGGTAATCCACAGGAGGCCTTTTAGATCACTCAGGTATCTTCAAAAAGTGTCCTTGAAATCTGTTTATTTCCCTCTTAGGAGCTTTAAAAGTCACCTGCAGTGACCTAAAAGAGGATATGCCTTAAAATATACGTGTGAACCTGTTCCATGAGCCACTGTTGCAATGTGTAAGTTACAGCAAGAAAATATTACAGTGCATTTGGGAGAGACGAACATACTTCCAATAATTTTGCTTAATGACTGTGCCCTTTTCTGACAAATGCTCTCTGGATTTTTGTGAAATACCTTGGGTTTGCCACAGATACTTTTCCCAGGCAGTAAACAAAAAAGCATTGATGGGAACAAATTGCCAGCCAGGACACTGACCTTGGGGCAAAGTCTCTGCAAACAGGAGGTAGGACATGGGCTGCTACTCTGCACTGTCAGATCACTGCAGAAAGGGGATGTGCATGCATGATGTTCTCCCAGAAGACATCAGAAAACAAGGGGCAGAGCTATGCTGGAGGATCAAGAACAATTTCCACAGCTATATCATGGCCTGACAGGTAGCTGTGAGTCTCAAGGGAGTCCAGCCCATCTGTTGTAAATGGGCAGCAGCCAGAAGATGATAGGCAGCACGGGAACCAGACCTTGCAAATGTCCCTGTGGATGTTAATGACAAATCAATTCAACTCTCTTGAGCTTCAGGACATTTTTTCTTATGTCTAGTTTCAAGTGAAAAGGACAATTCTTATGCAAAAAACCATGTGCAATAAAATTTTAATTGATAAGTAAATCCTGATAGGAAACATTTCCTTACAGCTATTTCCTTTGTTAATCAGGTGTACTGCCCAGTCAAGTCTGCAATCCTGCATCTTCGGGCTCTGCTATCTCAGCACAATATGTGAGACACAGCCACTCCCAAGGGGTCTCTCACCTGAAAAACAAACCAGGAGAGCAGAAAAAGAAAAGCAAAATGACTTACTCAAGGTTATAAGGATCTGCAGTAAAGCTGGGAGTGGAGTTCAGATATTTGAATTCATGGAACAACTCCCAGCCACAGGTTGTAGCAACCTCCAGCATCATTTAGATGTGAGGGTCTTTTAATCTCTCAGATGTGCTGAATTTACTTTTTGGGAGCTTTTCTTGTAGGTGTGGTGTGGGAAGATGCAGTTGTTCAGAGCAGCTGAAGGATGTAGACAGGCTCAGACTGCCATCTCTTCTTGTAGAAGTCAACAAAAACATGCTGCAAACATTTGCCTGTTGAGAGTAGATGGGGTATCAGCTGCACTCTGCTAGATGCAGGATAGAAGAGTTAGAAGATGCACAAGATATCCAAATGTTTCAAAATATTCCATCACTTCTTCTGTTCACAAGATTTACATTGGTTTTAGGTAGTGGTTTCAATGTTCTTATAAAAACTAATATCTGCTATTACTGGTTTTCAGAGGAGTTTGAGTCCATGGCTGTCTAGGAGCCAAATGATCATTTATGTAACTCACAGATTCTCCAGACCACTTTGGGAACTGCTTTAACTGTGTCAGCCTCTCATTTCCCCCTTTCTCAGTGGTGATGTTTTCTGCCTGTGAAAGCTACCTGGAAATCAGTTTACACACGTGCCACCAAACACCTTTCTCACACATAAGTGGCTCAGCATGTGCACAGCTCAGTTCAGAACAGAGTGAGGGCTCAAGAACACAGCAGGAGTGGGGTGAGATGAGCAGCTCCACTCCAAAACCTCCCAGAGAAAGCTCCTGATGTTTGATCTCTGCAGGAGACAGGACGTGTTGCTGTTTGTAAAGACATTCCGGGACTGCAGATGAGATCTGTTTCATGAATGAGGGGTATGATGAGGCCATTCTCCAAGAGGGAAAAACAAACTAACAGAATAAAGCCTGATGATGAATTTAGATAGAACTGGGACATGGATTTGAAGAAATTTGCATATTGTTTTCATAAGGCACAAAGAAGCCAAGAAAAGAGGGAGAGTCATAAAATGAAGAGACAGCAAACCTGAAGCCAGTGCTGGGGAGCAGTCTGGTGGCTGCTGAGCTGAGAGTGTGACAGAAGTGACCATGCAGAATGTCTGGGCATTGTGTTAATGCCCTGGAAAGAGTAAGGACACCAAGGCAAAGGGAGGAAATGCCTCCTTGTTGATTCTCATAAATGTGCCTGTGTGGTTATGATTTTGTCAATGCATCTTTCCTGCAAAAGGAAAAACTTGGTGGAAATAAGAATGTGCTGAGATCCCGATCCATGCTTAACCTTCACTGTTCCCAGGAATGGAAAGGGATAGGAAGAATTTTGTGCCTCTGCCTTAAACATTAAATTTAGGCACTGCAATCCCTCTATGTGCTCAAAGAAGGAAAGTAGCTGCTTGGGAAATGACAGGAAAGGCAAATCAGAGTACATAATTTTGGCAATGTTTTGGCTTACCTAGGTGCTTGCAAAAGCCTAATGTACCTTAGAGACCTCTGTACCCCTCCAAGGAGCTACTGAAAATAGCAACAAAATCAGAGGGCAAGAAAAACAGACCCAAAGAGCTGCCAGAAAAGAAAAAGACAGAGTCCCATTATTTTTGTGGAGTTAATATAAATCTTGGAGTTGTCCTCCACCTAAAGCCAAGCCATTTTGTTTATGTCACTTCTTTCACAGTTTATCTCTGGTGTCTCCCAAGAATCAAACCAAGACCATACACAAATCCCCAAGCTGTAGATTTATTGCTGCTGGGAATAACCAACATTGCAGATCCTCATTAATAGACTTAGATGTTGAATCTTTTCTCAGCTTGGATTTCTTGTTTGTATTTTGGATTTGCAGCTAAAAGGAGGTAGTATCAGGAGGGGTCTAGTCCAGTGTTATCACCCAGCAGGACTGCACACTTATCCATGATCAGTTCAGGTCAGGTGCTGATGGTTTTTGGAACAGGGTGGTACCAGCTATACAGTGGTGGAAAAAAAGCTGTGATGCTTTGGAGTTGAAGGGAATAAGATGCAGAGTTTTAATACCATTAAATAATTCTTCAGTGGTCTGTGGCCTTTCTGCCAGCTGCTGGGTCTGTTCTAGTCCAAGTGCATTCCATACCTTTGTGTGCTCTTATTGTACCCTGACAGCCAGTGTGCCTGGGCTGGAAAGAGAGCCCAGGTTGGAGTATTTATAGCACAGACAGTTATAGCTGGAAGATGCCCTTGAAGGAGTGGAGGGGACACCGAGACCTTCTGGCCTGCATAAGTAATGCTCCAGCACAAACATGCTCGTCACTGCACATCCAGCCCTGGATGGGGAAGGAAATCTGCTGTGACAGCTCAGGCACAGAAACTGGCAGCAAAACAATGTGCTGTGTAAATAGGCCAAGGCAGATTGGGTCTGTAAGCTGATTAGGGTTTTGTGTTTCCAAGTAATTAATAGTTATGAAGAAGGTTTACAAATGTTCTTAACACCATGGAGGCGTCTCTAGGCCTGCCATAGAAACCCACTTGGGCAGCTGCTGCTTCTTTATTGGGACCAAGGCTGGTTAATGCTTTCTCTCTGTCAGCAGTGACTGTGCAGGCTCTGTGGGCAGCACTGCAGAGACAATTTGCCCCACAGCTGTATGAAGCAGAGTCATGAAAGCTCAGATGAAAGCTCAGACAAGGCAAGCATCAAGAGAGAGGGGTGAGGCTGCAGAATGATCCATCTTTTCTGTAGGGAGCTCAGGGAGTCACCTGGGGCTGTGTTCAGCCATGGGAGATGGGGAGATATGTTCAGCTCTGGAGTTCTCTGTCTCAGCAGATCTGCCACAGTAGAAGCCTTACATGAATTAGGCTTTTGCTGTTATCTATACACTCATCTTGGTTTGTTTCCCCCTTCTTTCACCAAGAAAATAAAAGTTAACTGCTACTTCTGATGGAGTTTACACATGGAGTTTAATCAGAGTGAGACTTGAGAGTTTGGATCCCTGGAGGCAGAGAGTAGGAAGGTCAAGAAAGCTGGTGATGCAAAGCCTGTCATTTCCCACAGCCACAGTGACTGGAGCTCCCTTGTCATCTTTCCTTTATTTGCTGTGGCATAAAGAGATCCCAGAGCAGGTATGAATGACTAAGCTGAACAGCTAAGAAAAGTAATTGGCATTTCATATTTTAGTGAAATGTGCCTATATTTCAAATTGTGTATCTTCTGTAGTGTCTCTGACCTGCCCTTTGTAATGGATCCTTTTGGGTGGTAAATTCACTTTGTATCACACAAGGATTGTTTTTTCATCTGGCCAGCTGCTGAGGTTTCAGAAAGGATGGCAGCATTGGGCAGGGAATGCTGTTAACAGTTTAAAGATACTAAGATCAGGAGTTTGTGTGACCTTCTCATTAACAGACCACAAGTTCCATCTGGTGTTTCCTACATGGAGTCTGAGAAGCTGTGGTTGAACATTGCTTTCTAATTTAGATGCTAAATTGCTGATAAATCCACAATACCATGAGTGTTCTACCCAGTGTTTAGTTTCATGAAGGTTAAATTTGATTTTCAGTGTGAATGTGGCTGACCATTTTTCAGGCATGGCATCTTAGTCTCAATTTTCTATTTTTTTTCTCCCCTGAAATTTTCTAGTCTCCAATATCGCTTCTGTGGGCTGATAATTGCAGCTCACAAACAAGGTGTCTTCCTTTGAATATCTTTCCAGACTGAACTCTTTCAGTTACTTGTAAAAATAATGGGTCAAAGAAAGTGAGGAGTAGATGTATAATTAGCTGTGAGATGACTGAACAGCGCGTCAGGAGGTACCAGCACAGGCCCAACAAGAAGGAACAAAAGGAGCTGGGTCACACTCTTTGCACCGTGTTAATTTCTTTTATTTATTATCTGAATTGGGAGAATTCTCAACTGTTTGCAGTACTTCAGTCCTTGTAACTCTGCTGGGTTCCTCATGGGTGATACACTCACCCCACTCCAGGCCATATCCAGTAGGGACAGAGGGTCTTAGAATGGTTTGGGTTGGAAGGAGCCTTAAAGCCCATCTCATTCCAGCCCCTGCCATGGGCAGGGACCCCTTCCACTGTCCCAGGGTGCTCCAAGCCCTGTCCAGCCTGGCCTTGGACACTGCCAGGGATGTGGCAGCATGGCCAAACATTTGTCTGTGGGTGATGTCATGGTGAAGGCCAAACCTTAAGGTGTTTTACCAAGAAAAAG
This sequence comes from Parus major, assembly GCF_001522545.3. NCBI lineage: Eukaryota > Metazoa > Chordata > Aves > Passeriformes > Paridae > Parus > Parus major. Next base: position 5,297,422 of record NC_031783.1, read on the forward strand.
TGCTTTGGGAACACTTCCCTTCTTGTTTGGAAAGAGGAGCTGGAGTCTCTGGGGTCTGTGTGAGCTGAGCTGAGAGCCAAGGGCCACAACACATGCTGGTGGCACACTCTGCTGTGGGAGCTGACTGGCAACATCCCTGTCCCACAGGGGCACCAGGGGTCCCTTCTCATCTGCAGTGAGTCCATTTGGCTGTGAATACATGCACTTAGGCTACAATTTTTTCATCTGTTCAGTGTGCAGGGGAAGCACTTTTCAACTGCAAGGTCTCCTCCTGCTGAGGCAACACCTGCAGAATAAGCAATAAGTGCTCACACCTCTGTGAGAGTGAGGACTGGAAGGATTCTGGTGTGATGGCAGTGGGACATAGCCTGGATCCTCTTGGCCTTTCAGCCCCCCAGTCTGTCCTGTGCTCATTCCCAGCACAGTAAATATGTACATGGTCAAGGGACTGTGAGAGGAGGGTGAAGTAGAGGAGTTTGACACTTCCACTTCTCATGGGCAACTGACAAGGATTGCTTTTCTTTCCCCCCTTCCACATCTATAAAACAATTGCTCCCATGGACTTTGAATTTCATTACTGGGAATACATTTTGTAATAGCTCCTGACACTTCTTTCTCAGCTGTTAATTTAGTTGAGCTCTCTGCTGCACAGGCTAATGCTTCAGTGTGGAGGCAGTGGAAAATCATTTAATAAAACTTAACGCTGCTTTCATTTCATGGCTGTTATTATCGAATATTAGTCACTGCTGAGCATCATTCCTTGAACAGTTTGTTCTTATCATCTGAATGCAGTTGGCTATCACCCCTTTGAAATGCAGCAGCATCTTGGGTGGTGAAGGAAGGCAGCTTTCATTTTGTTCAGTTGTGCATCTTGAAAGCAGTTGTGATCTTAACAAACAGGAATTATTGTAATTTCAGCATCTTCTGTGATAGCTTAGCACAAAAGATGAAGTTTTAGCTGAAGTTTTAGCTGAAAGAACACCAGAGTTGAAAAAATGACGAGTGGTTCTGTTACCAGTGAAACTTGTTTCTCACCAAAAGTGTATGTGCTTGGTCCAAAGTTAAGAAACATTTTTTTGCTGTTGGGTCAGAAATACCCTTTGCCTTCTAATAACATGGATTGATAAGAGCTGGGAAGAACAGACCCAGAACTTGCAAACCTTTCTATATGTGTGTTTATATACAGGTAGTGATTACCAGAGTTCTGCTGCTACTTGTATGAACAAAGCTCCAGGTACAAATAAATGAAACACTTTCAAGACTGGTAATGTTGGCAGCATAGACTGAAACCCTTTAATAATGTTTATTTTCTCCTTATATTCATTGGGCAATGAAGATGTGTACTACCAGTGTTACTTTGGTGAAAAACAGTGCATTCCCACCTGTGAAATTCTATTGAAAAGGGTGTAGCTGTCTTATCCAGCCACCCTGCTCTCTCAGGGCAGAAAATACATTGTGTTTTATGTCACAGTCTGGATCTGTGGATATAACAACCCTCAAACACTTTTTAACACTTGGGAGGTGTTTCAAAATACACCCTGCTTTGCCATGTTTTTTTCTTCTAATCTTCCATTCTGAATGCCATGTTTTCCAGTCAGACAAAATTAAATTTTCCTGTGCTTGATGCTGATATGTGTTCTACCCAAATGGCACACAGCAGGCAGCAACTACTTATACTATTGCTTTTCTACAGCTTGGATAAATTCTAAGAACCTGATCTGTGTGATGGTACTGTCAGCTGCATTTTGCACTGCTGTGGTAGGACCAAACCTGGTTCACCAGGAGACATAAAGAAGGAATTTTGCAACACCTGGAGCATCCAAAACACACACATTAAGTGAATTTGATGGGATGGTGCTTGCAGCCTCATGGATCAAAATGTCAGTGGTGAAGGAGAAAGTGCCATTGGTGGTTTGTTTGGTTTGATATTTGTGTTTTAAGGAAGGCTAATTCTGTTTGAGCTTTGTACAAACCTGCTCTGCAGGGGTTTCCTGAGGAGGTGTTTATCGTAGCGGCGCTGCCCCACGGCAGCGAGCCAGCCGAGCCTGTCCTCACTCATCACAGCTTCTCCCTGTGCTTTCCCTCAGATGCACCATCAATATAAACATGGGAACCCTTCATCTGCTCCCTGGAGTGTGGGTGTCTTGAGTCAGCTCTCCCTGTGGGTGCCTGGCAGTGATGTTTTCTTACCCTCACAGCATCCACCGTGCCTCTGCGTGAAGGGCAGGGTCTGTGGAAATGTGCCTGTTCACAGGGCTTTCTCAGGAGGCAGCAAAACTTAACTGAAACTGAGATCTCTTGTTATTTCCAAGGTCATCCTCACTCAAAATTTACTTAAACATCAATTATTTGCTAAAATTTAAAGGGCTTTTACAGAAACATCAGACTCCTGAGCCAGAATTTTCTCTGTCTGGCAGAAACTGGTCCTTCCCAAATGTTTATCCCAGGTGTATTGCCATTTCTTGAGTCAGATAGAAAACCTGATGTTGTAAGAGAACCAAATCCCCTGTCACTCAATTTCAGTTAATTTCTATTTGGAGTAAGAGGTGTGGGAAGAGGGAATATCTCTAATTGTCACATTTAGAAAGCATAGGCAAACTTCTGGGTGCACAAGTGTTTCTCAGGGGACAATGTAACTTGCAGGATAGCTGTGTCTGCCTGCCAAGCTAATTTCTCTCCCTGCACCCATTCTTAAGGGACTTATCTCAAAGACTTATGTTCCCTCTTCCTTTCCTGGCTCAACTCAAAGAACTGCCATCGTTCTCCTCTTGTGCCCAACTCTGGCTTTCACCTCTTTTTCTTCAACCCTTCTGTGCTTCACAGAGCTGAGTTTACTGGGAGCTACCCAGGGAAACTTGGAGGATTTGATTCTGCTCAGACTGAATCAGAGGTTCACAAGCATCTTTAGCTTACTGTGGTTTCCATGCCCAAAATCCTGCTTCCCTCTGAGCTGTGCAGGCTGTGCTCCCATCAGCTGGGCACTGCAGATCCTGATCCCCAGCAGCAGCCCGTGTGTCTTGTGCTGCAGTGGGATCCCTCTGCCACTAACACATCTCTGAAAATGTAAAATGAGATCTCTGCAGTGTTATTTCAAAGGGCAGCCTGCTGTCTTTGTGTGACAGCACTGAGGGTGGACTGTCTGCCTCATGTGATTTATGTGGCCCAGGCTTGTGGCCAAATACTAATAATGCTGATTAAAAAAAGGTTGGGGAAGGTGGATCCTAACACTGCAAATATTGAACCTCTTATGTTTATGATCTTATTAAAAAAGGGGTATTTAGTAGGAAAATACTCAATATTAGAGACTTATGGGAATTTTTAACAATTTCAAAGCAAACCCCCACCCTTGTTGGAATCAGACATCTGTGAGGGTAAGGCCAGTCTGTTGTTCTGATTAATGTAATACAAATGCAAATAACATCACGATTTAAAATTCAGGCAGCTGAACTACAACCCTAAGCAAATCATCAGCAAAACCATTAGAAGGATTTGGTTTCTTAAATGCTGAAAGCATTCATAGTTTTTTTTTAATGGGAGAAGGGAGGTTCCTCGTGGACTGTTCAAAAAATAAGAGGGTTAAAAAGCACCATGGTGGATTTTGAAAGGGGCTGTGGGGCAGTTGTCTATCTCAGAAATACTTATTCAACAGTGGGTATCAGGGTCAGATGACTTATACATGCCCCAAATCCCAGTAACACAGACATTTCATATTAGAAAATTCCCCTTTGTAGATATAATCAAATAACAATAAATAACCAGCAAAGAAAAAGAGCAAGGATTAAACTCATTCATCACTAACTAGCACATCTGCAGCAAATGCAGAGAAAGAAAAAAAGAAAAGGGAGGGAAAACAACCATCTTTATCATCTTGTGCATGTTCCTAATTTATTACTGTACACATGAGGGGTGAGTATCAGTATTTAGAGCTGGAAGTAGAGAGAAATGATAAAGAAGGCAATATTTTCCTCATTTTGCAGTGGTTCTGAGGCTGGTCAGGGGCTCAGAGGAGAGGCTGCAGAGGAGGGTCCTTACTCACACCACAGGGATGTGAGCTCTGCCTTGTGCCACCTGCACATGGACTTCCCTAAAACAGAGAGGACTCAGTGAGGGTTTGCACAACAGCCCCAAAAGTAATTTCACTAATCTGCACTCTTGTAAAATCCAGTACAGCTCATTTGGTTCTGGATATTTCTTCCTAGACCTAATTTTTACTGCTGTAATAGTTTTGATCTTCTTGCTCACAGTGAAATCTCTCTAAATGAGGACTTCAGCATTTGTTTCTTTGCTAAACATCCCCTCTTAAGTATGGAAACATACTGCAAAATGTTCTTTTAAATAACTAGACCTGTAGCTATCCCAGTAAAGGAACTAGGAATGCTTTATGGAGCAAAACATTGTTTTCATTGTGTTTTTCCAATTACTTTGTAATTCAGAAGCTTCAGTAGCTCACAATGGGTCTCCCAACCATTATTGCAAATGTGCACAGCTCTGCTGTAGGTAAATTACAGGATAGAGAACTCCAGCAAGAAAAGAATCTACTCTACTTTCTGCCAAGCCTTCCTTCCCCTTGCCTTTCTCCTGCCTCTCTGTGTTCTCTCTGTTCTGCTCTGGCTCCAAGGAATGAGTTCCTGGCTACTGCTGGTGGATGCTTCAGAGAGCTTCCTGGAAACTCAGTGAGATGGGACCTGGAACACTTCCTTTCTGATCTGTGAGAGTCCTTTTCAGCTACAGGAGGAACAACCCCACAAGTTCTATGGCTCTGCAGGACGTAGCTGCTTTGCTGGCTGGAGCAGGAAAGGAGTCTGGCGTCCGTGTGTGTCTGTCCTGTGCTGGGATAATGTTTTTATCCCTGGGAAACTGTGGACCTTGAGTCTGTTCATCTTTTCCTCTTCTTTTCCTCTTCTTTTTTCTCTATGCTCTCCATTACCTCTCCCTCCACTTTCTCTCTTCCCATCTTCACTGAGCTGTGTGTGCTGGCAGCTGGCTGTTTAAACCCCTCCTGCTGCTCCTCTGATTGTTACACCAGCAAACAATGGCCCTGTGGAGACATCAGCAGAGCCACTTTATCTGCTGAGGGTAGATTACCACAGTATAGCAAGGAAACAAAAGTTTATTTGGAGGAGCAAACAGTAAACAACCACCTTTGAACCCATCCCAGGAGAGCAGAGTCCTAGAGAAGAGCTGAAACCCTTGAGACCTCTCTCTATACTCCAGGCAGAGTGGACTTGCATGAGTTCAGGTTCAAAGTACAGATTTGAACTTTGCTTCTCCAGACTCCGTGTGTCTGTCCATCCCTCCTGAAAGCTTCTGGCCCTGTCAGACACTTTCACCAGTTTGATAGAGGGATGGTGGCTTTAAGACATGGTTCCTGTAAGATCCACAGTGACACATGGGCAGTGAAATCCCTGTTGCCTGAGGTGAGGAGGAGATGCCATAGAGCCAGGTCTCACTTGGTGCTGGAGGGTCCAGGTGGATTTTGTGGGTGCTTCAGGCACAGAGAAAGCTCTCACTGAAGTTTGTACCTCCCAGACCTGAGGAAATTTTGCAGCACTCCAGGTACAGATGACAGGGCTGCTCCCTGTTCTAGCAATGTGAGTTTCCAAAGACTGCACCATGTCCAGCTGAAAACAGCTCAGTTTGCCACGAGGCTTCACTGGCCAGTGCAGGAGATCCATGGAGGTAAGGGATGGGAAAGAGCTGCCAGCTCACCAGCAAGAGGGGAGACTTTGAACAGCAGTGAGGGCAGCAGGGAGAGAAACACTGGAATATGGCAGTGGAACATTAAAAATTGATAGAGAAGAGCATTTATGACTGGGGTGCAAGTGGAGGTGGCTCAAGGCAGGCTCTGAGGTAGAGCAGGGTGTTTATGTCCCAACAGGGGATGTCAGAAGAGAATGGGAATACCTTTTCTCTTTCTGTTTCATCACATTTCTCAGGAAGAAACAGAGGGTAAGGCAATGCTGAAATCCTCAGAGGAAGTTGGAAAAACATTTGTCTCCAAAACATGAAAACAAAAACTATCAGACGAAAACTGATCTATTTCACTTACTTGCATCTAGAATGTCTAAGAGGATGGCTCTTCCTTGATTGCTTCTGGTCCTGTTCACTACCAAGGATTAAATGTTTACAGACTTGGGCTGGAAACTTGACCAGAAGTTGCTGGTGAACCAAAATAAAAATGGGGGAAGCTGAGTAAACATAAACTAACTGTGTTAAGTGTCTGTCTCTGAAGGGTTATAAAATCTATTCTGGAAATCTCAGCTGTAAGATTAAGCATCAGGGTAGCTTTAAGTAACTCAGTCTATTTTACAGGGGCTTTAAAGCAGCCTGGAAAAGAACAGGAGGATTGTTCATGTTGCTGAAGGTCTCCAGGACAGGACACACTGTCTCTGTCCTGTGCCAGTGTAGGGATGTGCCATGAACACTACAGCACTCAGCTGCTTCCAGCCTGTGGAATAACTGATGGATAACACAAGAGAGGAGTCCCTGGGAGTGGGGTAAGGACTCTCTTACCACTGTCTTTTATATTTACAGAAACATGACATTCTGAGCAAAGAATGAGGCTCACGTGATAGCCCTTCCTTTCCCTGCCTTAGACTTTCAGTTCTCATTTATTCTTCAGTCCTCAGAGAGGGATCTGTGTATTTACTGGAAAAACTCTGGCCCTTAATCAGAACAGCTCAGCTAGTGACAGTAAATTTGATAGCTGTACCCATGAGATGTCATGGTTATTTATTACAGGCTCACTGATAGCAAAATATTTGGATAACAGTAATAATAATTAGAGGTGCTTAATCCTTTTTTGTTGTAGTAACTGCTCAGGGCTGCATGCTACGGGATGTGAACAATTGTTCATCTTGCATGAAGCTGAGTTTGAATACCTTTCTGGGTGAACCATATTTATTTTAAGATAATACAGCTTTTCACTCAGCAATTCCACTGATTATCTCAAGCATATGCCACATACTGTCATCCCAAAAGGTTAAATCCTAACTCTTACTTATTCTTCCCCCAGGGGATGTCAGCACTGCAATGTTTCAGGAGACTCTGCTCCCCAGCAAGCTGCTTAAATCCCTCTGCAGATCTGGAATATCTGTAGTTATTATGGGTTCCCAGGGGCCAGATCCTGAGATGTGAAGGTGTTTTTGGGGTAGGGCTGTCTGAGAGCAGTCTGTCACCCTTGCTGGGTGGCAGCCTGGGCTCCAGCTCACTACAGTGCATTGCAAGCAGCTGCCTGCTAATAATTCTGATTAATTGGAACATCTTTCAGGAGCTGCACAGACCTCAGATAATTCACAAGTGTAGGGCTGTGTGGACCAGCCCAGTGGGTGCTGCTGTCCCAGGGAGATGTTGATACATCCCTTTGGAGCACAGCCCACCCTGGAGTGTAGTCTGCAGCCTTGAGACAGCACGTGGAGGTGCTGAGGGTGTGAAAACACGTGTCCATCTTCTGAGAAAGAACTGAAGTGTGGTTGTAGTGCCTCTAAGATGGGGGTGACACTGCTGTTGGAAAGATAGACTAGTCATCATCAGTGTGTTGGTTGTAGCAGCATTTGGCTACTAGCAAATGAAAAGACATATATTAAACATAATCAAATATCTAATTACAAATATTCCATAAATTAAGACTTTCCATTTCAGTGATAGCTTTTTTTTCCTAAATGAAATAAAAAATTCTAATATAGAAAATGTACCATGCTTTTCAATGCAGTATTGAAACCATTCCTTACCCTTTCAGTAAAAAGGGTAGTCTACAGAACACACCATATTTTTCCTTTTGACCATTTTAGCACTGACAGGTGGATAATAGAAATGTTCTAGACAGTCAGAGTGCTGCTGGAGATGACATATGAGAAGGTGAGTGAGCAGCTCTGTTCCTTCATGACAGATCTCCTCTGCAGGACCAAGAGGCAGATTTAAACTCCCTGCTGAATGGTGCTGGCCAGGAAAGCCATTTGACAGTATCTACTGCTCAGTATTCAGCACATCAGCAAGCCCCAGGTTTTTTTATTCATTCTGGAAGAGGAGAATGACTGTTCCACACTACCCTGTGTTTGCAGGTTTGTATCTGTTCAGGGCCAAAGGGACATGAGCACAAACTCTGCGAGGTTTGTTTATATGGGTTGTCTGAGCACAGGCAGTGCTTTGGTGAAATAACTGCTTTTCAGCTCTTTGTCTCAAGCCTCACTTTCAAAATTAGCCTGTTTTTCCAGAAAGTCACTGCTGGAGTGCATTTGAGGAGGGCCTAGCTTATAGTTATCTGTGTAACAGCTGAGATCAAAGAACCTTTCCATGTGCTCTCCTTTAAGCATTTCTGAATCCAGAGCTGGGCAGCGAGAGGTAAGGAGAACAAGAGACAGCTCTGGAAGACCAAGGCAGTTGATCTAGTGTTGGAAAAGTGTTCCCAGGTGTCTTCCCAAGGAGCAAAATCTGGCAGTGTGGCTGTTTCCTGCTCCTGGGAAAGCTCCTTGTGTGTCCAGCACAGAGAAAGTGTGCACTCCTTAATTCATTAACTCATGAACTGGCCATGGATTGTCAAGGTGCGATACCCTGGGTTTCAGGATTGTGAACATGCCTAGAAACATGCAACACAGTTTTTGTCTAAAAATTGGGCATAAACCTCAATCCTAAACACGGTTAAAAGTGGCTTAGGAAGTTTTTCACATGCTGGCAGGATGTGCTGGGCAGTAACCTGGCCCAGGCTGGGTGGCTGCAGGCAGCACAGGGCACTTGCTGAGCCTGGCTCTGCTCTCCAGCCTGGCTGAACCTTCACTGCCAAGTGTGAGCCTGCAGTGGAAGAGGTTTGGAGAGGCTGCAGAGCTGTGCAGGGGAGACACAGAGCTCTTGGGTGGTGCTGTGTGCCTGCAGGAGCTGTGCCTGTGCCCTGAGCCCAGGTGTGGGCTGAAAGCAGGAGCTCAGGTGTACACCTGACTGATCTGACTGTGCAGGGGTTTGTTGGGACTTGAGTGTGGTCACCAGGCCATGTGTTTGTGGTTATTGCTACTTTTGTTGGAAAAGCAGAACTGTCGTGTCTCATTTGGGTAATGCCTTGCAAGCCTCAAATTGGACATGAAATCCATGGTGAAAAGCAGTTCAAAATTCTGTGCTCGAGTGTATTCTGTGTCCTAGAAACTGTTAAACCCTTTCATGTAGTGACAGGAGGTTAGCACATCTGCAGAGAGAGGGAGACTGCTGGTGGTTCAGCAATAGATTAGTTGATGTAAAAAGCTAAAGGTCTTCTCTATGTGTTTTAACCTTCTAAGGCCATTTAGAAGTTGGGATATCCAATCTAAAAGGACTGGGACAAGTGTTTAATAGCCTGAAGGCAAGGGTCAAAATTCAAAACCTCCAGCATTATGATGCTTCCAAAGAAGATGGGGAAAAATCAGATTCTCCAGTGCCAACAAACAAATGTGGAGGATAACAGAATCTGCTTTGAAGGAGTGTAAATTGTGTGCCCCAGCTACAGGGCAGAGGGTTTTACTCATAACTGATGTGTCCAAGACAGAGAAACTTGGAGACTTCTAGGTCCCATGGACTTCTGGGTCCAGTAAATGCTAAGGAAATGTGTTTACCTCATGTATCCCTGTTAAAAAACAGTCCCAATGCTGTTTTCAGCTGCAGACAATGGGTTGTGCACTATTATGATCTGTTAAAACAAGACCCAAAGCAGGATCTTTGGTGTTTCCTGAGCTGTCCTCACCAGGCTGGAAAGTTGGGTACAGACATTGGGGCAACCTTTCTACCTTTAACTTTCAGTAAGTTGATTCTGGGCCTTTTAAAAAAATAATGTTGGTTTCATTTTTTATTTGGAGCATTCCCATTTCATCAATTCTATGTCAGCAGATGGGAAGGGGATAAGAATTCTTCTGGCTGCACACATTTCACCTAACACTGGACATTTGGTACCATCCAATATTTTCTTCCAAACTAAACTAGGTTAGTCCTGTGCCTCCTGAGCACACAGAGTGTCTCAGTACAGTAAAGAAGTCTGAACTTGTTATATTTGATAAGACTTGAGCTGGTTGCAATATGAAGTAAAGTTTAGTGAGAAGGGGTTGTGTTTCTTTCCAACCAAATGGGGTCACTTTTCCCTTGTGCATAATCCTTTATTACACCAGCAGAATTATGATACAAAGTCCATTTAATTTCCCACACATGATGAAGACAAGCACTCACAACAACTTGTGATGGCTCTTTGGCAAGTAAGTATTTAATTTTTGAATGAATATATTTGTTTGTTGTTAGAAGATACAGAACTAATTATTCCCTGGGTATTATAACGAAATTAAAGCAGCACAGCCATGGTGTACTTGTACAATGCATTTGTAATTGCAGCAAGACAGGGAAGAATAGAAATTTCATTAGGGAGAAACAATGTTTTACACAACTCCTGTGATAAAGGAGATCCCATGTATAGGATGAACTCTGGGCACAGGAGACTGAGTTTTGTGAACATCCACTCCATGGCTTATATCAGCATTTGCAAAAGCTGCAATGAGTATTTCCACTTGAATACAAATGAATTATCAAGGATGCAGATGTAGAATTTCATTGAGATATTCTATACAGTCACTACAATACACTCAGGTTTTGAAGCATCTAGATCTCAGGATGTTATATGAGCAGAATAGAGTGATATAGCTCACTGCATCTGCAGAAGGTCTCATGAAATGCAAAATGAATAGCTGAAAGAAATATCATTACTAGGGGAAAAATGAGGCTTCAATGTGTGTCATAAATTTTGCTAACAGAATTTTAAACAGGGATACTGGTTATAGATTTCACCACCACGTCCCACCTCTGCTTTAGCAGCAACTAAATCTTCCTTCCTTTTCAGCAGAGTCCTGTTGAAACAACCCCATTCCACACTAATGCTGACATCCTGATCCTGCTGCTGCATGGGGATATTCTCAAGGTCATTGCAGTCACTAAAAACTCTCGCTGGTGTCAGTTGGAATTTGGGGTTTAAGAATGTGATGTTGGTGTAAACCACCACGGCACGAGGGAGACTGAATGCACAGAAACCTTAGGAGACAGCCATTCCTCCTCTTCATGAAGGCACACAGAATATGTCACCAAACCTTCTAGGTCCATTTTCAGTGACAGGCAAAAACTCTGGAAATCTTGAGGAGCAGGGTGATGAGAACCTTGTGACATTCAGTGAGGTAAAACACAGCCAGTCCTCCCTGGGGACACATCAGCCCTGTGGGCAGGGGACCTGCTGGCCCTGGGGTGCTGCAGGTGTGTTTGAGCTGGTGACACCCACCTGTGTTTTGGGCTGTTCAGGTGTGGCCACAGGTCAGACACCTCACTCAGCACTTGTGAGGTTGTGGCTCACAGGTGGAGAACTGTGGTTTTGGTGCTCCTGGGCCACAGAGAGGTCACCAAGGGGAAGGAACTTTCTTCTTCCAGCAGAAAGTCAGTGGGATGTGCAGGAGGGTGCAGCACAGGAGAGGCTGTGAGGGCTGGGTTTGTTTGTCCTGGAGGAGATAAGGGGACATCTAATCACTGTCTACCATTAATGGAAAGGGACAGGATAGATGATGAGTTCAGACTCTGCCACAGTGTGCTGCAAAAAGACAAGGCAGTTGTCATGCATTGCAGCAAGGGAAATTCCTTCTGTTTGTATATGGAAAAAATCCTCAGAAAAGGGTTATGCAGCAGAGGAACCATATTCCTTGGAGAGGCTGTGGGCTCTCCATCCTTGAGATTTATCAGAAGAGAACTGGGAAAGTCCTCAATGACCTCCCTTAGCACAGAAGTTGTTCCAGCTTTAAACAGGAGGTTGAACTGGAAGCTTTCATAGGTCCCTTCTCACCTCAGTTATCCTCTGATTCTCTGACTTTATTTCAGGAAGTTGCTAATACCTGTGAAATTTGGTCCCCATGAAGAAATGGTTGTTAGTATGGCACTCCACCCTTTCAGTAAATATGTTCCATGTGGATATTTATAGTCCTGCCTGCTCCTTTCAGTGAGAACAGAAAGTTCTTCCTGCATGAGCTCTGTACAGCTGCCAGGAGAGATGGTGGAAGCCTTTCCTCCCCTCACCTACTGTGGATGTTCATTGGTTTCAGTTCCACAGCAATATCCAAGGATCTGTGCAAGTGTTTGAAAGGATCTAATTTAAAAAGAGAACTGTCTCTTCTAGGCAGTGCTAGTATCCGTGGGTGAGTTTGATTGGCTTGCAGACCATGTGTTAATTTTGGGGACAAGAATAAAAAGAGGAAAAAGCCAATTACCCATCTGCTCATGGAGCTGCTCCTATCCTTGGGGACACATGGCTTGTGTCCTGGAGCCTCTCTGCCCGTGCTGTCGGGGGTTCCCAGCAGATGTGGGTGCAGGCTGCTCCTCTCCCTGCCCCTCCTGGGGATGCTGGTCTCCATCCTGGAGCAGTGCCCAGACTGCCCCAGAGCCTGGGACACCCCTCAGACCCAGAGGGACACAAAAGGGAATTGCTTGGGCACCCAGAGCTTCCAAGAGATGCACCTGGTGTTTGTGAGAACTGTTCTCTGATGACAGTCTGGGTACAGAGCAACGAGAAATTCTCGGGAAGGTTGGGTTTCAATGGGAACGAGTCTTTTTCCCTGCAAGCATTTCTCTCTTAGCTGTGTTCTCTCTAATGAAATTGCCCATTCAGCGCTGGGTTTGTAATTTAAACTGAGTGCTATAGATTAACAGTTGTTGCTGCTTTATTATTGAAATGAGAGTCATGGGATCAATTTAACTGTTCCTGGCTACATTATTTGCTTAAGACAATAGACTCATCTCTGCAAATTCTATTGCTTTGTGGGTATTTTTAGCTTAATTATCATAGATATTAGCAACAATCAACAAAGATTTCTTAGGTGCATGTGCTTGCTCCTTGGAACACTACTTTTTTTATAGATTTTGTACTTTTAACTTGTTTTCCTTTTCTGTAGTCAATCCAATGTGCTCTCAGAAAAAAGTAACCAAATAGCAAAAGGAAAACAATCCAACTTATTTTACAAAGACTTAAATGTTTTCTTAGTAGTTTATTTTCAGAGTTAAAGGCACACTGAAGGTTGTGTCTTCTGTTATACATGTAGCTAAATATTCTGGCAATGGAGCCTGTGTAGGTGCAATGGGAACTTCAGCTCTTTTGGGGGGTGTGGTATTTAAAATCATTCAGAATAGATTAAAAGCTTACTTTGACTGGAGCTTTCAGTAAGGCCTGGCTGATTCCAGCTTTCCCTTGCTTAGCAGGGAATCAAAAGCTCAAGGCAGACTTGCTGCTCCAAGGTTTGTGGAGCAGCAGGTTTGTCCCTTCCAGCCTGGCCAAGCAGTGATCACAGGTCCCAAGGCAGAGGTTAGTGCCCCCAGTGAAGGGAGTTAGAGTTAGCTTCATTCCAGCTGGATTGGCATAAAAACACAGCCTGTGGTTTTAAACAATGGTTTTAAAAATCTTTCAGTATCATTTCCTACACTCCTAAGTTGTACACTCACCTGTGGCTGATAATTGGATTAATGTCCCCCAGAGCAGGGGGAGTTGGTGTCAGGGAATGTGCTCTTTGTCCCCTGAATGCTCAGCTTTGGATCCTGGCATGAGTTAAAGGTTCTTGGACAACTTTATGCAGAATATGTAAACAAAAGTCTGTCTGGTGGGCTGAAGGATTGCTGGATATCCCAGCAGAGCAGAGAGACCCAACTGCAGTTTTGTTTACACCACCTCTCCCATTTAAAACATAGCAGGAAATGTCTTATTAACATTTCTTAAGAGTGTCAGTAAAAGCACTAGACTGCTTCCTGCATTTGAAGTATCAAAAAAGCAATTTTAATATCTAGTTTCATATAACATAAACATGTTTATCTTCCAGTCAACATTTTACTAACCATTTAGATTATTTCTACATACATTAACCATAATTGCTGAAAACCTCTTAGACTACTTTCAAACTGCATCCCTCACAAGATAATATTCTAAGATGTTTTTCTTTTTTAAATAAGCAGAATTATCCTTATGTCACAAGCTTTTGTACCTCATCCTCTCTCCCTCTTTTCTGTTTTTCCCCTTCTCCCCAAACAGGTAAGACAGTAGGAAAGCAGGACTAATCTTATATCCATTTTTACAGATGACAGCCTAGTAGAAGTCTAGTGGAGAGTGTTGTGGGGACTCTGTTTCAGCATTGCACCTCAAATCTTGTAGGACTTAGGCAGCTGGATATTGTGCTGCATTCAGGCTAAATCATTTTGCCCAAGGATGCAAAGAAATAATTAAAAATGAACACACAAAATCGGGTTCAATGCCACTTCCTTTGGAATGTGCTCTTAATTGCTTTATTTTCAACTTATTGGCTCAGGTTTTGGAGTGCCCAAGGTGAGCTTTGGCATGTGGCCTTGTCAAATGCAGCCTTCCTGACTGAATTTCTGGTGCCCAGAGGTCAGTCACAGGCAGGAGGCAAGAGTACCTGTGTGGCTTTGTGCTTGGTTGGTTTGTGTGAAGGAGAGGCAGAGGGGTGGCAGATTGTGCCAGGCTCTGTGTTTGGTGGCTGAGGAGCAGAGCAGAGGTGATGCTGGTGGCAGCTGGCACCTGCAGGGGGGCAGTGTCCCCACACCTGCTGCTGAGCAGTGCCACACTGCAGCTCTGCTGTCCCCTCCCTCTGCAGGCTGCCACCACTCCTCCTCACGTTCTCCATCATTTTCCCTGCAGCAGAGAGGCTCTCTTCTTGGAAATAACAACAACAACCAAGATTTAATGAGGAGATTTAGCTTTCATTTGATAAGACCATGGCTGTAATAGAGTTTGCCTGCCTGAACAGTCCCATGGCACAGGCAGAAATTCCAATATTTCCTTCTTTAGAGTTATTTGACCAACTAAAAATTCTAGCCAAGGATTGCTTGTACTGAAGAATACAAATGGGTTTTTTTCTCAATATCAGAACAAAGAGAAGCACACATATCTGTAGGTGGTATGGAAATGAGAGTTTGCAAGTCTATAACAGCAGGAAATAAATTGCTCCCAAATGACTGTTATTTTTTTTGCCATGTTGTTTTGCCAGTTTAGCATATCCCAATTCTGAGAGATGCCAAAGAAGACTTTTCAAGTAGAAGGTTCCAGTGAGACTGTGGGGTCTGCACAAAATAATGGCAGACCAGAAAATTGAAAAAATACGTATTTTAGTATATAGTGCTTTATGGAGCAAGTGCTGCAGTGAGCTAATATTCACCCCACCTGAGGTGGCTCTGCAATTCACACCACCCTGTACAGAATGACCTTGAATCTCCCAAATCTTCTGCTGGTGAACTCCACAAGCTGCTCCTATCTCCTGATACGCTGTTCCTTTGCTGTGCTGGGCATGGCTCTTGCCCTTCAGTCTCACCTTGGAGCAGATTAGTAGAAAATTTCAGTGTGTGTCCACTTGCATCTCTCCTTTCTTCAGTTGATTTGTTGTAGCTGTGACTTTGTTTCTTGAAATAAATATCCTGCAAGTTACTAATCTGTCTTCCATCATGTGCAGGCAGATTTTTCATCTAGGCTCTCTGAGGATGTCTAAAAGGAGTTCCAAAGGCTCCATGTGCTGGGGAGAAGGTGGCTCTTTGCATATTACAGCATTTTTGGGAGCAGCACTAACTCATTCACACCTTGGTCAAATTAGCATTGACTAAGGAGGTGACAGAAACAAAAGATTTTCTCTTAAAGCCATAATTCAAACTCTGACACTCACTGATTTGGATAAAAAGCTTTGTTTTTGTAGTAAATGCTCTCCTGTAAGAACCCATCGTTCAACAAGGTAAACACTGGTTAAGAACTCTAAATTCAGCCTGTGGGCTGAGCTTAAAACAAATAATTTCTGTGCTACTAATTTGATTTCATCTGCCATGAGTACAGACTCCTCTTAAGTCCTTACTGGGATTCCTCTCAGGTTCTATCTCACAACATGGTTGGGTTTTGAATACCACATTTTTATACAGAACATAGATTAGGACTGTCCAATGAGATGTGTTGATGCCACAGTGTGATAATATTTGATCTGTGTGGATGTTTTTGATCTTTTTATGGTAGATGGCTTGTGTGAACTGGAATAGAGCCTAGCAGCAAGAACCTGACATGCAGTCCTGTCCCACACAGCCAGAAACCACTGCCAGGGGAAAATGGTGCTCTCTGCAGCCAGCAAAGTCAGGCTGCAAGAGGGAACACACACTGGGTCCTAACTCAGCTGGTGCCAGCGTGGGAGTGGAGAACTTGGAGAACATGAAGGAGTGTTTGTCTCTTGTTAGCAATCCCTTACTGCACACCCTCCTCCATTCTTACTCACAGCCTGCTCTGGTTGTGTTGGGACAGGAGATTTTCCACATAATTAGTTCATGCAGAAGGAGAAGAGGATCCCTACTGATAATTTGAGTGCAGGTACAATAAGATTAACGGTGTGGGACAGCTGGGGTGGAAAGCCAGGTACGATTATTTTCCATTAGCCAAGCATACCTCTTCCCTGATGAGAGTGGCTATTGCATGGCTCCTGCCAGATCCAAGGAAAACACATCTGTCCTCTTTGTCCAGGCAGTTTGTTATGTGCTTTGGGAATTTCTGAGGTGAGAAGAGTGTTTGTCATTGCTGTTCAGCTGAGGAATGTTTTAGGAAGCAATTACCATCTGCCTACTGCCTGAAGAACAAGAAAACCAATAAGTTCTGGTAAGGTAATGACCACAATTTCAGGTCACAGGTTTTCAATCAAACCTTGATTGAGACGAGGAAACCATGAGGGACCATTTAACATAGCAGTAACTCCAATTACAGCATCTCCAATATCCAGCTGAAGCCAATGGCTGCTCTGTTTCCCCCTGTAGCAGCATCATCACCAAGATGCTCTCTGCTCTCTCAGCTTCCCTGCAGTGAGGATCCTTTGTCCTCAGTGATTCATGGGTGGGACAGTGTTCTGTGGGACAGCAGTTCTGCTCCTGTGATTTATCCCTCCTAGACCACTGCCAATTGCTGCAGTCTCAAGGCTCCTTCTGCAAGGACAAAGGACTTGGCCTTTGGTCTCACAAATACATTTGCTCACTGGAACTGGGTTATTATCCCATAAAACCTTTCATCCTGTTAATGAAGAGAGCACGAAGCATGTCAAATAGACAGTAATTGATATAAGCTGAATGCTGCAGCCTGGCCTGATAGGGAATGTTCCAGCCTACTTGATTTTCAGAACTATCATCCTAAAAAATATTTATGGATGGGTGTATTGTCCTACTCTTTCTAAGGCTGAGAAGTAGGTGGCTAGTACAATCCTACCCATTTGTTTTCAAATAGTTATTCATCATTGGATGGCTTTCTCAAAGGGATATAGAAACATCCTTTGCTCAGGATGGCAGAGAAAGCCAAGAAAACAACAGGATGTTTGTTTTTGCCTGGTTCATTTATTGCTTACAGTTTATCTGTGCATTTAGGAAGACAAGGTGAATTTAAATGCAAAGTAGCAGAGAAATCCTCTGAGAGGAAGATAAAAGAGTCTGAAGCCATTACAGACAAGTGGAATAATTGATGGTAGGAATCTAAAAAGAAAGTGCATATGAGACCTAACACATCTCATCTTATTTTTGGGATAGTCATTTTCAATTGCCAACACTTGAGTAGGGCTGGGATAGGGCACAGCCATGCAGCCTCTGCTTATCAGGAGAGAATTCCAGAGGCTCAGCCCTGAGGGCTCAGAGCAGCCCCAGCTAGCCCCTGACCTGAGAGAACTGCTCTGTGCAGGAAGCCTTGGGTCTTCTCAGAGTGCTGTGTGCTCATCTGAACTTCTTCCATGTGCTGAGAAACAAAATAAATGGCTCTTGACAAGGGGATGAGGAAAGCCAGATGGTTCTCTGAGTTTCTAATTCAGAGCCCCATGCCAGCACCACGTGCCATCTCCAGCACTCTGGCCACTCACTACCCAGCAGCAGCTCCTTACACATTGCAGGGAAGTTATTGCTACAAGCCTGAGGGTGGGAACTGCTCTGGGGATGTTAAAATGGGTGTAGTTACTGTGCTTTACTAGGGCAGAAGGTCTGATCCTCTGACCTGAGCTCTTTAGGTGCTTCAAGATCAGTTCCACTGGTTTCACTGTGCTGGAAAAGTACAACAGCAACAGCATTAGAACTGTTCTAAGTGACAAAGAGCTGTTGTTCATTGCAAAACTTTCTGTTGCAGGTCATAAAGCTCAAGTGGAGAAATGCTTTCTCAGGTGATTGTTCACCTGCTGCTAATTCTCAATATTAAGAATCCTCTTGTCCATGGTTAATAATGTTGAATGATGTGCTGTCCATCCAATGGGATAAGATGCAAGATTCAACGACTTGGAGTGAGCTGAAAAATGAAGGTGAAGAGCTGAATGAACCAGAACTTTACAAATTCACCTGATGATAATGAATACCTGCTCCCTTCTTTCTCAGAGGAATCAATTCCATTTTTCCATCCTGAGGGGCAAAGAAAATGCCAGTGCCATGCACTGTTAGTGTGGATTGGCTGAAACAGCAAAGAAAGAAAAATTGTCTGTCCACGTGAGAGCAGGAACAGCTCCCATTCTGTATCTAAAAGGCAGTAGAAAATGGCCAGCAACTCTGCAGCAGATTAGAGGGTCACATCTCTCATTACTGTGGGGTATGCAGAAGGCAGAGCACATATCTACAGATACCACACTCCTGTCTGCTTCTCAAAATGCTTCCCCTTTCATTGTCTTTTTTTCCCCTTTATTTTTAATAGCAATGGAATATGCTGAACTGCAAATGCTGATACTTGCTGTATTTTTCCTCATCCCTGGAGTTATATATTCATTTCCATCTTGTGAAAATAGCCTGTTTATTCCCTTTCTAAGTCCTGCATGAGATGGTTCTCATTTTCCCCATTCCCCATGGTTTTATCACGACTGCCTGCCCACCTATGTGTTTTGTCTCAGCTACAGAGTTTTCCTTCCCCAGAAAGCTGCCAAGCAGCTCTCTCCAGCAGCAGAGAAATGATGGTCAGTGCAGAAGTCTCTTTGTGTTGAATTAATTGCAAGCCTCCCTACTAATTTCAGGGAAAGCAGTACAGTGTCCTAACTTGTCCTGGGTGATTTGGGAGCTCGTTTATTTCTCTGGTTGTCTCCAGGCAGTCGAAATAGATGATTGTTTGCTCTGTGCTCCCACCTCTACCCACCTTCTGCATCTCACCCTAGCCCAGCCCATCTGCTGAGGGGGCTGCAGCCCCAGCAGGGACAGGAGAGCTTCAGCAGCCACCAGGCTGCTCACCAGCACCAGGGGATGGGCAAACAATGCTCTTGTTCCAAAGCAGACTGAGGATGGATGGCCAGAAAAATGCACTTTCCACTCAGAAACGTTCTGAAGCCCAGGGATGTGTCATTGAGGGGTGGTGGAATATTTTATAGGATGGCCAACAATGTCTCAGCCCCATGGTGGCCATAAGTCTTGGAACTGGAGGGCGGGCTGGCTGCCCTCACTTGGCAAGGTACCTGCTTTTCCACAGCTGTACAGTTCTTTGGTTTCCAAAAATAAATGTAATTTTATTACTGGCTGCCTCATCGTTACTTTATTATTTTCCATTCAGAGCCTGCAAAATTGAATTACTGAGCATCCCCTAAATCTACCACTCCTCACAAAGCTCTGGTCTCTTCCTAACTCAACCAGAACCATCATCTCTCAGGCAGGCAGGCATGTGCAGATGGATCCTGGAGCATCTGTAGGACACATTTATGAGTAATTACCTATCATCTAGAGGGTTACAGAGCAGCAGCTTAAGTGTGACCTGCCTTCTGCATTTATACCCAAGTCAAGACTAAGAAACATCTCTAGCAGATGGGAAAACTCTCCAGCCTCTCAAAGCTTTCCAAGATGGATTATTTACTATCTAGCACCTCTCAGAGCAATGAGAGCTTATCCAACACAGTTTCTCCTGTGTCTACTTATTCTGTCTTTATTCCACAAGGATCCCAATCAGGGTTCACCAAACACTGAATGAGAAACTAGCCAGCGTGAGGGATTTATTTTTTTGACCTATTTTGTGACCTATTTTTCATTTGTATGCTGCTAGAAAGTTGCACGCTTGGTTTTGGTACCCTGTGTGTGAAACATGCAGAAATGTTTCCTGACCAGTTTACAGCAGAACCTTTCAGTCCCTGGGCTGGCCAGTGCTCTGTTCTCCCTGGTGATTCTCTGTTCTCAGTGCAGTTCTGTCCCACACAAGGCAGACAAGTTACACAGTCCCTCTCTGACCTGCAGGACATCACTGGGAAGGTGACAGCCTTGGGACCTGTTGGGACTCTCTCCAGGAACCTCACCAGGAGCTTCACACACATCCCAACAAATTTACTCTTCTATCTCTAATACCCTTTTTTTATGCCACTCTGGCAGAGAGTGAAAATACAGCTTAACTTTGTTTGGCTTTGGCTGGTTTTGCAGATTCAGTCTGGATGCTGATCCGAAATGTTCTTTAGTGTGGAAAACATAGTTGCTGTGAGTGGATAAATTATGTAAGCAGCTGAGTGAGTTTATGGTGTTTTAAGGGACTCCTGTGGACAGCAAAGGTGTTTGTGGCTCCTGGGGCAGGAGGTGCACATTGCTCACTACCTGTGCCTTCATTCTGAGCTGCCTTCAATCCACACCTACACTTCTTGCTTCTTGTTAGCTTCTCCCAGCTGCAAAGAAGTCATCCAGATGGAAATGGCTTGTTTGGCTCTCTGTGAACAAAACCAGATCCTTTTGGGGAGTGTCCAACCAGCAATCCAAAATCTGGGCACAAATTTGGAAGTACGGAGGAATTTCTTGAATTGCAACTTTCTAACAATATTTTCCAAAACTCAGTGGCTGAACTTGGCCTGAGCTTTAGAAAATATCCAGGCAAAAGCTTGTTATGTGCAAGTGTTGATTCACTTTCCTTTAAACCAATATGAGAAAAAGAAGGAAAAGCTGGCATTTCAGTTCTACAAACAGTTCAGTTGTGGCTCGGTGGCTCCACTCCAAGACCTCTGCTGCCTCTTTCCTTTCTATCTGCAGTGCCTTGAGACTACACATTCAGAGATTTTGGGGAAATTTATGAGGAACAAGTGCTATGGAAATTTTATCTTATAATTTTTGATTTGTGTTTTTTTTTCCTTAAGTTAACCAAACAATTAAAACAAACCATGCATGTATTTGCAAAACCAAAGTTAAATACATTTTAGAGATGGTGTTATTCATGGGAAGCAAAACTTGTAGGAAATATATGAAGTCTCTCCAACTGTAACCCCTATTTTTTCTCTCATGTCATGAAGTCATTGATTCTTTAGAATTTCCCAAATGTATCCAGAGTAAACCAGTGCCTTGCAGTGGGTTTGACACTATTTTAGCCATGGTCAAAGCAAAAGCTCCCATTGTCAGCAGCAAAACCCTGGAGGGAATGTGCCAGCCAGGAGAGATTAAAGGTTCTTTGTACTGTACAACAAAAAGCGTTGTAAGGTTGATTACAATAAAAGCTTTCCAAAGTGGCAGCTTTGCCTTCCTTCTCCTTTATTCCTCCCTTTAAGCTGTTATAAAAAGAAATAACATTTCAGCAAAGTGAATGGTCATTCAGCTCTCAGGATAAAATGTACATTCCCTTTTCAGGGATGGAGAGCGACCACTGCAGTCCCTGGGGTTGAGCCATGGAGCTGGGTCTCTGGCAGAAGCCTGTCCTGCTGCCTTGAAAATGGGAAAAATTACCTTTAACATACCCTGCTGTTGTTTTGAGTTGGACAGGTTTATGTCAAACTTCTCAGTCTCTCCAGAAGGCAGTTTCCTTAATGTCACAGCAATCTGATAGGGGGGACAGGACTTCTGAAGAGTGTCTATTTGGTTGTGGCTTTTATTCAGTTTTTTGTAATATGCCTAGTTTAAAGTCAGAACAGTGAGAAACAGAAATAATCCCAAATATACTCCCTGCAATCTGAAAACCTTTCAGACACCTCCAAGCAGCTAGAATTAGTCAAAGCCCCGCTGAGATCTTGTAAATCCTGGCCTGTCAGTGGCTAAGACCTTGTTTTTCTGGGACAGACCAGTGAGATGGGACCCCAGCCTCTGCTGAGAGCATTCAGAATTGTGCAGAAGTGCAGAAATGAGTGGCACAGACCACTTACTCTTTTTCTCTTCAGTCAACTTCAAGAAATTAAATGAAATTTACTTTTGTTTATCTGGGGAATTCAAAGTGAAAGTCAGAAAATGAAAATTAAAACAGTCTTCTGCCCTTTGAAATTAAATACATGACCTGCATTTCCAGCCATCACCAGCACACCTCGGGTTAATGCAGCTCTGTGCTTATCCAATTAGGAAAGAATGGAGCAACAAACAAGATCTCATCAAGCTGATAGACCAAGAAATATTTGATCTGAATTTTCTCCATAGAAAACCATCCTAAGTGATATGAAGGCATCCCTGTATTTGTGGTAACTGCATTTTCTGTGAGCAAATCATCCTGATAGAAATTTCCCAGCTATCTTTTCTGGGAATAATTGGGTCATGATAATGCTGTGCCTTGAAGAGAGCCTGGAAAGATTAGGCATGCTTGCTTTGAAAAGATTAGCCATGCTTGTTTGGGAAAGGAGGGGTCATGATAAAAATAATGACTGCTTTATCTAAGCATCTCAGAAATCTTTAATTGAGGTTTTATACAAGGGTGGACAGATATTGGTTATTAAAATGACAAGTTCAAACTCATAAAAGGGAAAACACATTTTATAAGATTTGACACTATTCCATGATTAGCAAGACAAGGCAGAAGTGACAAAGGTGGCACTGAACATCTGCAAGTCTGGAGTGCAAATGTTCCCAAATAGAAAGAAATGCTGGAAAAAAAACTGTGTGCAAATGTCATAAAAACCCAAAATGCCCCAAAGCTGCAGGCATTTTGTACTCTTTCTTTTTTTTCAGATGGCTGAGCACTAACAAGTGCAGGCCCCACATAAACCCACACTATTTATTCACAGACAGGGCAGGGGAGAGCCCATCTGGTTCATCTTCCTGCTCCAAAGAAATCACTAATGATCCTGATGTTCCTTCAGCCTTTCTGTTAACAGGACTCAAACACACATCTGAGCCCCTCACCTTTCCCACTGGAGCCACCACCCTTCTCCTGCCTGGTGTAACCAGAACTGTGGTTATTAACTCTTTCATTGGTATACAGACATCAAGGATGCTTGATAGGACAGGCTATTTTCTCCTTATTCCTGCTAGAGATGAATCTATCTCCCAGATTTTTAGGTTTTCATTGAGCCCTCCACCATTTGCAGCTGCCTGTAGATGTTTTTCTTTTCTTGTTACACTACACATTATTGCCAACCCCTAAACCAGATCAGCAATACACAAATATTTCCTCCTCTTCACTAAGAGCACTTCAGGTTTGATCATCAGCTCAGGTGACCTCACCTGGTGGTCAAGGAGGTCCAAACTACCCTCTAGAGCCATGAACCTATGGAGCCCACCTGGCTGTGGTGTGAGCTCATGTGGGGCTCACAAGGAAGGAATCAGGGCAGCCAGCTGTTGTGCTGGCCTCAGGAGGAGTTCTTCCTCAGGGTGGTGGGAAGCTGGCATTGTTTAGGCTTCTACAGTGTATTTAAGGAAGGGTGGTGGATGGAAGCTGAGCTCATTGCCATGAGCATGTGTGTGAGCACTCCCCCAGGCTGGCTGGGGGAAGCAAACCAGCCTCTAGATCTGCTCTGGTGCGTTTGTTTCTGACCTGTTGCCTTCATGTTGTCATGGTTTGCTGCTAATTACTCTCTTCGTGCTTCTGGGAGCTGCTGTGTGGGCTTGGCAGAGGCGGCAGACTCAATATTCCTGCTGCATGGGTTATGTGGTGCCAGCCATACTGGGGGAACTGCTTGCAGAAGAAAACTTTGTGATATTCTTTTTTTCCCCCTGGATATCACTTTAATGGTTTATGAATAGTTAGAAAAAGAATTTGTGCTTGAACTTTTCTATCGTTGGCTCCCTGTGAATGAATCCAAGCTGCACCCCTGCTGGACAGCTGCCAAGGTATTTATCTGTTTCTCACTGGAGCTCTGGCTGTATTTCCTGTTTGATATTCCAGTGGAGCAAATAACACCATTTGAAATTCTCTTTCAATGCAGCAAAGTGCATTGGCAATGTAGCTCTGCAGGTTTTCCTGGATGGAAAGCGCTGGATTCCCTGGAGAGCTGGTGTGGGTCTGGGATGGGATCCCTGTCGTGCTTTTAAAACACTTTACTGTAAATCTCTGCATTACAAGTTTGTGGTGTCCTGCTGGGTCTCTGCTGGAGGGTGATTTTGGCAAGGTGCTGCTTTGAAGGCTGTGGTGGGTCACAGAGTGTTCCTGTCTGAGCTGAGTCCATCTGACTGAGCAGTACGTGGCCAAAAGCAGTGGTCACTTTGAGCTGCCTGTTTTTAACCCATGGCCTGGTGCAGCTTTGCTCCCATCTGCAGAACCAGCCCGAAACCAGTGTGAGGAGTGTGTGGAGGGAGGAGCTGTGTCAAAACAAGGCTGCAGTGAAGAAAAAAAGGGGAATTGTAGCTTAACTGAAGTGGATTTATCTCTAATATATGGAAGACCAAGGAGGATTTTTTTTAAACTCTGCTTGTCAACCTTTGGAGAGGGTGGGCACTTGGCATGTGATGGAGGGACAAGTGGAAGCTCCAGGCTGGCTGGGAGGTTGGCAGTCCCCTCTGCTGTGGCCCTGTGTTTGCACTGGTGCAGGCTGGCTGGCCTTCCTCCAGTGAGGCTCTGCTCTTCCTCTGCATCAGTCTGGGCAAGTGTGAGTGCCATCAGCACCACAGGGGAGGGGCTCACCACCTCTCCTCAGCAAAGCCTTGGTGTATTTTAATATCTAGTTATTTTTCTTGTGCTGTTTCCACTGAATCCAAAGGAAATTGTATCAATACTTGGATTTCTAGAAGGAATCAGTTATTGCTTTTCTGAGTAGCTCTCTTCTGCCAGCATTGCTGGAAAGCTCTGGTTCCATGTTGTGAGCTTTCTCCCATTGCACAGCCCTTGCTGCTTGCTGTGATTTATCTCAGAGCCTGCACTGAAATGTGGCACACTGAGGGGCTGGTGTTCCCACACCACAGTGTAGTGTTTCTTTTAGATAGATGAGGATTTTAGCTGTAAATATGGGCATAGAATATATTTGTAAAAACATAATTACAGAATGCCCAGTTCCAGGCACAGCTGCAACTGAATTTCTGAAAGTCTTTAAAACTGTTTCAAAATTACTTCTTCTGTTTTGTGTTGCCCCTCTCTTCTCCCATGAAAGAGTACTGAACTCCCAAGCCATGCTGGCTTGGTGTTTGGGTGCAGACTGTGTCCAGAGGGCAGGAAACCTGTGAGTAGGTGAGAGAGCTCGTGTAACACTGCTTTCTGTGAGCTCTGGGATATTTTATAGCTGAGCTTCCTATAGCAGCCCCTTACCTTTGTCAAGGGCCCCATCCAGAAGGGCTTTCTGTGGAGTGAGCTATTGTTCCTGTGCTATTGTCTCCCATGGGGAGAACATCATTCCCTGGAGAATTCCTTTCCACATTCAGGAGGTCTAGCTGTATTTACAGATGCACCAGCTTTTCCCAGCCACAATCTCACCCTGCCAGGCTCTATCACCACCCAGGTGGATCCCACCCAAGGGATCAGCATTTGCTCTCTGGGGCTGTCCCCAGGAAAGGCATCTTCTTTGGCCAGGCAGCAAATGGTGCTGTTGTGATGGATGGAGGCAAAAGCTCAGCAGCCTGTGGGAGCTGGCACTTGCTGGGTGACAGAGCAGTCAGACAGAGCCACCACACTGCAGGGGCTCCAGCAGCACAGTGCAGCCCTGCTGGCAGGTAATGTGTCCTAGAGATCACCCAGGGAGCCTTGCAAGTGACTGTACTGAGGGGCAAACCTCTCACTGTTCCTGAAGTTAGCTTGATGCCTTTTTATCACACTTGCCTGTGAGTGATGATTTCCATAAATTTGCCTGGAGGGTGTTTTGGTCTTATTTATCATGAGATGTGTTATTGCCTGCTTGGTGAAATCCTTTGTGGCACCAGTATGACAACAAATGCAGCACTTCTGATGGAAAACTGTTTGAATGATCTTGTGTTGTCACTGAATCCTTAAACTGAATAAGGGTTCTTTTTAATGACTGCATAAAAAGAAAGGTGGGCAAACATGTTTGTTTTGGGAGACAGCTCAGTTTGAGCTGGACTCCTTGGGTGGCTCTGTGTCATGGGTGTTGTGCCACTGCTCCAGACACCTGGAGCTGCTGTTACAGCAGAGCCTCTGCAATGGGCACAGACCAAAATTAGGGCTCTATTCTGCTGTATGTGCTCAAAATTATTACCACTTATTGCTCTTCCATAAATACTTTTAGTGGGCAAGCCAGATTCATCTCCCTGTTCTGATTAACCCCTGCCTGTGGGCTGGGGCTGTGTCTGGGCTGCTGCTGGGAGCCCAGCCCTGCTCCAGCCACAGGAGCTGCTGTCACCTCCCCACACCACATTAAATGGGCTGTGTCCCAGGGGCTGGCAGCATCAGAGGTACATGTGTCATCTCTTACGTAATTAAGATAAGGCTGTAAGTATTTAAATATTGGCTTTAATGAGGAGAAAAATCCATTTGCTTAAATGCCTTATGTGTTTTTTTTTCCCCTTCAAATATCTAAGGACAGTAGATGACATCTTTGATTTTAATGAGACTGGATAACATGGGGGCCTTTGGAGAGTTCTTAGGTTTCAGAAATAATTTCTGGTGTCAGCATGGCAGTGGCTCCTCCAGAACTCCAGGTCTTTAAATAAAAGTATTGATGAACTCCATCGATAGAGTGTGAGTGTGTCGAGTAAGAGCTTAGGCTAGAATGGTTTCATGTTTTTCATTCTGTGTCTCTAATTTACTTTGAATCTGCCCTCAGCTGATTATGTTCTGTGCAATAAATAAGTTCAAATAAATGAAATCATTATGCAATTAATACACAAAGGCTTGCTGCTATATGTAAACTAGGGTGATATTAATACTGTGCTGAGATAATGCTGACTCGGAATGTAGGTGCCATATCTACAACAGTATCTAAGAAAAATGTAACACAAAGTGCCTAACACAAGATCAAGGGCAGGAGCTTATCTCTGAGTTCTCATATTAAACATCTTTCACACAAGTCAGTTCTCAAATTTATTTTTCAATAAAGAAAATTTTCCTTTACTGATTTTCTTAAATTATTCAGTAGATGCGGACACCCGAGATAAGCTCACTCATCCAAATCATGTTTCATGCAGTGAATACGCTGCTAGGACTAGTTCCTCTTTCAGCAAGACACTTGCAGTGTGAAATCCTGTATTTACTCATTACCTTTGTTTTTGACTCCTCTGAGGTTTTCTCTAAGTACACCAATGTCTTCATCCTCAGTCAGTACTGGTAGGAAACCCTAGAGAATTCAGAGGAATCGACCTTTTGTGAGGGGATGAGACAAAACAGAGTATGAGAAGGGTTTATGTCATTCAGAGCCATCCTACATCCCACAGAATTCAGAGTTCACTGCTGGGAATCTGGCTGGGGGATGTAAATGAATTCCAGCCATGAGATGTAATAAGTCTGTGCAGAGTGCCAGGGTTTATCTGCCCTGAGTAACCCACCTTCATTGCTTTTGAGAGATGACGTGTGAGAAAACATTGCCTCCTCCCCTGCAGAGTGATCTGACCCCAAACCTCTCCATGAGACTGTAGTCTGGCTCTGTAAGAAAGGGAGAATAAATGAATAAATATCCTTTAATCCCTTTTACCTTAAACATAAATTCCTGTTTTAATGTTCAGCAAACAATTACTGAAAATGTTGTTTCCAGCATTAAGATTCTTAATAAAATGGACCCAATAAATAAGAAAGTGAGTACAGTACCTGTGAGCAGAACTCTCCCTGCTTCAGCTGTGCCTAAGACTGAGCTCTTAATTGTCTTTTGTCTTATTCTTTAAAGAAGAATTCTTAAATCATCACAGTCCTCGTCATGACAATTGAAGGATCTCTGAGATAGGAATAGCAAAATAAAATAAGCTGTACACTGTGGGAAGATACTTGTTTTATGTTTTCCATTTAAAAAGTGGATTTAATTGCTTGAAATGCTTTCATCAGATCTCCATATCACTGAGTGCTGAGGTGGGAAGGATTTTTTTAATTTTTAATTTTTACTTTGTAACTTGTGTAGATTTTGTTTCCTCCAGCACAAATCCTTTGTAATGAAAACAATCACAGTAACCTGAAAGCTGTCTAGCCAGCAGTGCTGAAAAAGCACGGGCAGAGCAGTTCTTAGTGCAGGTGAATTTGGAGGCACCTGAGCCAACATCCAGCTCTACCTGCAGGATCTCGGAGCCCATCTGGAAACCCATGGCAGCAATAAACCCGGGCACCTGTGGGTGGCATTATTGGCCTGCTTTTCATTGCTCTGCAGGACAAGAAGCAATTCCTGACCTGCCAAAGCAAGTATTGGTACAAATGGAAATGAATGATGCCTATAAGTTCAGCTTCTGACAAATTTCTTTCTTTGCAACACAGGGATTTTTGGAGAGAGAAACACTGGTTATGACTACTTTGTACTCCAGTTTCTGCCTGGTTATTAAAAGCATGAGGGAGTACAGCAGTCTGGAGTGCTGTCAGGAAAGCTGGTTGAGCTGGCAAGAAGCAGTGAAACACCTATATTCACAAGGAATATATCTGTGTGTCTGTAAAACCTACCTACATCTGAAATAGTCCCAAAGGTTACATTGTCCCAGCTGCATTCCTAGCATTGAATGCACCCAGGCCATGGAAAGCCACAGAGATCTCTCCTGCTGTTTGGGGTGCCCTCTCACCCTCCTCCCACTGTGATGAGGGGTTTCTCCAGGACCTTTCCCCACCTCCTCCTCCTCCTCTTGAGACCAGACCTTGTGTCCTCTAACACTATCTGCAAGCATAAATCCAGCTCCATCTCTCTGCTGATGTTTCCCACTGCCTGACCTACATCCAAAAGAATATCTAAGATTTTCTGACACCTTTTCAGGGCTCTGCAGCTGCCAGGTCCAGCTCTACGGAGCTGCAGACAGGTTAATCTTTATTCCCACCTTGCTGCTTTACTAGATCAGCATGGACAAAATGCTGGCTGTGGGGCTGAAACCTTGTCCCTGACCAAGACTTTCATATGGATGCTTTTATTTGGCCAGTGTCTAGATCTTGCTGATTCCTGCTACAAAATACTTTTTCCCCCTCCACATTCATATATAAAACCAGCCTGAAATACTGTTTTGTCATATTCACTTAGCAGAGGAATTGTTTTTCTCACCTTGGTGACTGTGGCCTGCTCTCCTCGTATCTGTTGGGAAGCCTCTGGAAAGGTGATTTCCTCTAGTCTGTGCCTCTGACCATGTCAATGACTCTTTGCATTCTTCCACTGCTTCTCTCTTCACAGTCAGGTCAGGAATAAGTGAGCTATTCCCATCTGCAGCTCATGGCTGCTGCTCCCTTCTCCTCCTTCCCATTATCCTTTTTATTACTCTTGAGTTACCAGCTCTCACCTGGGCCCTGCTAAAACCCTTCAAAGTGCAGCTGCTAAGTGCTGAGAGGTGTACCTTGGAGGTTTCCCTGCCCTTAGCAGGAGTTCTCCATAACCAAATTCTCCTCCCATCTCTTCTCCCCTTCACAGAAGTTTTCCTGTGGCGTTTGGCAGTGAGCTGAGGGTTCCCTGCCCCACAGGCCTGCACATGCAGCATCTCCTGTCTTCCACAACAGCCTTAAATTCTTGTCTCACTGAGCTGTTTTTATGTTCTCTACTTATTTGTCACTTTGAAGAACGGCATTTGGGTTTGGGTTGAAGGTTTTTGGGTGCTGCAGTAATACAGATAATTAACTGCAGCTCTGTGTGTCTGACACTGCCTAAATGACAGCTTTCATTTCCCTGATCCATCCCTTTACACTTTGCTGTGGCCAAAGCCTGCTCTTGGCTTTGTGTGCACGACCTGCCCACTTCAGTCATAGCAGGGATTGTTAGCAAGAACACTGCAGTCTTGTTGCTGTTATTTCTCTATCAAGGCAATTTATGGTGCAGTGAGATAATAGGAGCAGACGGGTTTTAGCTCTGTTTACAACGACTGCTTTTAACAGTAACTCAAAAAGTTGGCACTGCTGACAAAAGGCGTAAAAGAAGAAGAAATCATGTTTGATTGTTTGTGAAAGGGAATGTGATTTCATGTCTTTTATTGACATTAAACTCTGGGGGAAAAATGTATGGGGTCTCCTGCCAGAAATTAAAACTACCATTTAATTTATTTTTTGGCAGGCTATTGTTTTTTTGAAGTTGATCTCCAGATCTTGGATTTGTATTTAAGAGGGAGAAGGGAGAATTCTGAAAACAGCACTAAAGGATCTAACAGGGGCTATCACAAGCTTTCACTCTGATAAAACAAAAGAGAGAACAATCTCAGAAAAAAATATCAGTTATGAGGTGTTTTTTTTGTTCTTAAATGCTTAAGGCTGCATTTGACTTTATTACCAAAATAGGATGAAGTTAAATCCTAGCCCATACTCCTCGAAATCAGTGATTACTTCCAATAACCATTAGAGGTCTTTGAAACCCTCTTAGGTGAGATTTTTTCCATTGAGCTTCAGCCACTTCACTGAGGCACTGGAACCTGGAGCACTCTTAACCTGTGCTCCCCTACACATAACAGGGTGATTGTTTCTAGCATGGGCTGAGCTGCCCTCTGGAGATGTCTCTGCTCATTGATTAACTCCCTTCACTGACTCTGCTCTGCAGGTCCCTGAAGTTTGGTGGGTTGGATGTGAAACTGTGGTGTGAAATACCCAGACCTGTGGCACAAGACACCAGCCTGGTGCTGCTTCCCAGTGCTGCTACCCATTAACCCATCCAGGTTCTTAAAGCAGTGAAGATTCTGCTGATGAGGTCACTGCAGAGGGGGTTTGCTGTGGGGTGGATGCTCCAGGCTTCCTCAGATCCTTTTGCCCACAGGTTTTATTCAGTATTTGGAAGGAAGTGGTTGGGAAGTCTCTCATGTGCTTGTATCTCTCATTCAGAGCCTTTCTTTTAATAGCCCCATCCTCAACAATCAGCACAGGCCTTGTGATTAGTTTGAGGGGAGAAAAAAGTCAGGTTGCCTTAATATGGTAACTTCCCTTGTAATTTTTTGGTGCCTGCTCAGGCAGTTTTGAATCCCTGTGTAGGCTTTTTGATACTGTGCTGATACTTTCCTCAAGTGCCAGACAAAGAGCAGTGTCTCACACCAACCAGAGTGACAGGGCCTGGAACATCTCGTGTTTGTGCTGCCTTTGGAGCCTGAAATGCCTCCAGCCCTGGAGGAGGTAAGCAAGGGCTGCATTACAGCTTCCCCACAGTTGTTTTGAAAAATCTTTTCAGTTTTTTTTTCCCCCCTGTGTTTCAAGGTCAGGGAAAAAAAAAAAAAGCTCTGAAATATAAATCAAAGTCTTAAGCTCCAGCCTTAGGAAAGAAAGATGCTATAATAAACAAAGCTGTATGAAATGAAGGATTGTGAGAGGCTCAGAGGTCTGTCTCTCCTGCTATAAAACCTCCTTTATTCCTGTGGCTCCTACATGGACTCTCTACTCCTCCAATTTTCCTCATTGCTTCAGTGCTTCATAGCTTTCCTTAAGTCTCTCCCCCTCAGGCTTGGGCTCAATCAGTCATTGTCCTTGCATCATCTTCACAGCAATGATTTCTCATTCTGATTTATTTGGTATTTTGCAAACCTCTTCGTTAGAGCCAAAGAGTGAAGTGACTGCAAGGTGATGATAAATTATTTCTTTTTTCTTCAGGGCCCTGATTCTCATTTCAGTAAACTGACATTTCTTCATGGCAATGAGTTCTGTCACTGCTGCCTTCCCTGTTCTGGATCTGCCAGCAGCAGTGACTGAGGGGTGCTGGATGAAGTGATTCCACTGGAGAAGGGATCTGTGCTTTGCACAAGTTCAGGTGTGTTACAGCTCTGGTTCCAGAGTTCTTATCCAGCTGTTAAGATGAATCTGGATTTATTTAGTTGTATAAAGATACTATAAGTGCCTTTCCTGGGACCCACCCCTGAGGCATAGAGGTTCCTAAAACAAAGCAGCCAGTGGTGCTGGCAGCAAAATAATAACGTGATTTCACATCCTAGGTAAAATTGTGGCAAATCCCTGTGATTTTTGGAAATACCATTGACACATGTACCACAGACAGGAGCCATGGGGTGTCAGGGCTCCACACACACAGCGAGTTCTGGCTGTGTGTTTGGTGGGGGAGATTTAATGGCTGAGAGTCTGTGGTGTTAATGACTGAATCATTTCAGCGCTTCATTTTATGTTATTTTATGACTTTCCAGTTGAATAGCTCCAGCACCAGTGAGGTGCAATATATCAAGCACATCAGGAATCTCCTGCATTGCTGCTTTGGACCCACTGAAGCTCTAACTCCCCATGTTTATTGACCTTTCCTGTTGAGACCTTGCTGGTGGAAGGATTTGACTGCTAAGAAGCTGCTTGATGTAAAGACCTCAATATGCTGCAGAAGACACAAGCTTTAAATTGCTGATGGAAGAGCAATGTCCTCTTCCAGTACTGAAGGGGGTCACTTTTCGAGCCCACAGTGTGGTGGCTGATCCCCAGAACAGTGTCAGCAATAAAATCCATGAGACACTGTCACTGTTCAAGGTTTCTGTGCAGGGCTTACAAGGAGATGGAGATTGAGTAGTGAAATCTGGTGGTGCTCATAGGTCCAAACTTTCACAGCCACTGCATTTGCCACACAATTTTAAGATTTAATTAAGTGCTGTGACACTCCCAGATGAAGGTATGATGATTTATACGTAACAGAATGGGACAAAAAGCAGAGAAATTACTCCAAAGTTCTGGTTTCTCAGAAAGGATAATTTCCTTGGTCAAGTGACATTCTCAATTGCTAAAAAACAGAGAGTGAATTTTCAGGTAGCTACTTTACACCAGGTAAAGATTTGGTGGTGTAGTTGCATTCGAATTTCAAGAACCTATCTGGAACAGATACAGCTTCTTTAGAATAAAGTAGTTTTTAAAATCCCTCTGCAAACAGTGAAGCTGCAGATGTTGCACATGTAGTTAAAACAGAGGAGAAAAAAAGTAATCCCATCTGGCAGGAGGCTGAGCACATACTGTTCATCAGAACATTTTATCTACTCCAAGAGATTGGAGTTTCACATTCTCAAACATCTCACATCTTAAGGTCAGGGGAAGACGAATGCAATTTTTATTTTTCAGGGAGTTCTGTTAGTTTATGATCTAACCTCCTCTGTTCCCTGACCTGCTGCAGTTACCAGCCAGCATTTCAGTGGATGTTTCCTTGCTAAATTGTGGAGCTACAGCAGCAGCTGTAATTCCTGCACACATCACACATCTCAGTGTCTGTAGGTGTAGATATTCAGCTGGGTTTGTAAAAAGCACTGCTGCAGCTGCTTCTCAAGTCCAAAACAAACTTGCAAACAAACACACAACAGTCAACCACATGGAATATGGATATTTTCTATCTGGCATTGTAATGTAATAAAATGTAGTAGCAAACTTCTTCACAGAAATCTAATTTTTAGCAGAGCCTGAGAATGCTTCCCACTCACCCCATCTTTCACTTTTAGCCATTCTCTCCAAATCCTGTCCCATGGAAAGCTTGAGAAAGCAAGGTATAAATAAAAACATGAGGTGAGATGTCCTTAATCCCACGAGAAATCAAATTTAGATTGAAAAAGAAAGATAAAGTTTTCAAGATATTTGGCAGAGCTAGAGCAGATCTATCCATGCACTAATAATCAAGCACAGCAGAATTCTGTGCAACTTTTTCACCCAAAGGCAGTTAAGAAAAGGACTGATGGGAGTAATCACAGGCAAAAATGCTCAGTACTTTGGGACTCTTACCCACTGAAATGTGAAGGGAGAATGGGAGCAGGGAAGTTTTGTAGAGCTGAGTCTCTTGGGAAACATTCCTGCTGTGTGCTGGCATTTTCCTCTTGGCCAGGGGACTGCACAAACTGCAGCAGCAGAGAGGCTGTAACATTGGGCTGCAGTCCATGGTGCCACTGCTGACAAATCCACTCATTGCAAGATTTATCAGCCTAAACTGCTTGATAGAAGTTCTGGTTTTTTTTTTTTTTTTTACTTTGTATGTTATTTTTACCACTTGTCTTTGCATTAAGCCCAGGAGCTCCAAAGCTCCAATTTGTGCCAGACCAAGAGGCAGCCTTGCATGGCTGCACCTTGCAAAGGAGCTCAAAGGAATCTTCCTGTGCCCTTCTCCTTGTGCCAATGAAGGAGTGGATGTTTTTGTTTTAGCTGCCCTTTATGAGCGCCCTCCACTTCATCTGTGTCTCTCAGTGGTTTAAAATGTTGAGGTCCAAAAATGGATGAGAATTAAGAGACTGCACTCCCATGATGTGATTTGCCTCACCCCCAAGGAACATGGGGATTTTTGCTCTTATGTGAAACTCCTTTCAGCACCTCTGAAGCTGCTGCTTGGGGAAATTATAAACCCAGCCTTTATCTAAACAGCTTGGTGCCTCCTGTGCATTATGGGGAATTCACCTGTGTTAGTAGATAGTTTTATTGGAAGGATGGAGGGTGTCTGAAGTACTCTGAGTTTGATTGGTTTGTTTATTTTGCTTTAAAATGGGATTACCTCCTACTGTCTTCTCTCCTATCACACTGCAACACTGGCAGCAGCAGGACATTGCTGGGCTCAGTGTGCTGCAGCTCTTAGTGTTACAAAAAGGTAATCTTCTAAATCTAAATATCTTTATATTTCCTTTACCTTAGCTTGGTATTGCCAGTTTGGACATCCTATATTCTTTGGAGTGTAGACTTTATCAGGGAGATACAATCCACAAAATATTTGTGGTCCTAATTCCCAGAGACACAAATTATAACTGGAAAGTCAGCACCTCACTGGATCAGTTCAGCTTACCAGGCAAGGTGAAAAATGGGCATATCTCAATAAATCCAGACTGCTTTTATTTGTTTTATATCACAAATAAAGACAGTGCCTTTTGAAAGGAAGAGTGGCCCCAGTTTTGTGAAGAAAGTTTGAGTACAAAGAAATAAGCAGTGAACACTGGGCCACTCCAAAGGTAATCCAGTGATAATGTTCCACACAAAATGAATATCAGCATTTTTCAGCAGATAGAATCCAGTCTCTCCAGGGAGATGAAAAAAATATTCCCTTTAAAAAGGGGGAGAAAAAAAGGTTATTTGCACTGCCAGCTGTCCTAGCTAGCTTCTGTCTGCCTAAATTTCAAATCAAATGAAGTCATACAGCAACATACAGATGGGTGACAATGTGGAAGATTGAATTTGTATCTGGTAGCCTTATTATCTTTCCTTCCACAGCTATTTCTTGGGCAAAAAAGTTGCCCAGCTCTCTGTAGTAGCCAAGGTGTGAAGATTAGTCCTAATGCACTTTTGAGCAACTTTAATCTTGCTTTTATACACAAATTAATGTCTGCTTTGAACACAGGCACAGTCCATCATGTTTTGCTTCCTCAGAAAAGCTGCTGCATGTTTAATCTCCTTACACTAAGGGACAAAAGGCAGTCAAATGTCATTTATTGGAGCTGCCCAAGAAGTATGTGCTGCCTGTCTGTGTGATGTGGCCGTGGTGGCAACGCTTTGATTTTTGTGCTGAAGGAGGGCACACAGAGAAACAGAGGCTCACACAAAATGGGTGAAGAGTTCTAAAGCACCCCTGAAATGACTGTGGGGAGCCACAGCTGGCTCCAGCTGGAAGGCTGCACTAGGGCTGGTGCTGAGTGTTTGATTTCCCTCGTGTTCCCCCGTTCTGCTGTTGAGGATCCGAGGGCAGGGCTGGCAGCCTGGCACAGCACACCTGTGTCAGCATTAAAACAGGGAATTTGTGCACAAATGGTGTCACTGAGAGAGAAGCAGCCACTCAGGGGTGTGCAGGGAAGGCCAGTGCCAATGGCACCTCCTGTGTGCTGCTGGGTGCACAAGAGCAGCCCTCAGAACCAGCAGGACAGAGCTCCACATTTCCTTCTGGTATTTGGGGTAGAGAAAGCTGCAGAGAAGTTTTTACCTGGTGGGTAAAACTGTTAAAGCTGGAGGCTGGCTGCACATATTTGCTGTTTTATGGCTTCCTTCCCTGTCTGCTGCCAGTGTGTGAGCCTTGGTGAGGGGCTGCCTCTCCGGCCTGGCTCAGGGCACTGGGGCAGCCTCCAGGCAGGGAAAGGAAGCTGCCACTCTCCTCCAATTTCAGCTTTCATAAAGTGCTGTTCAGGAGCAGGACTATAGATATTTTCAAGCAAAAGGAGTTAACTTTTGGAAATCTTTCTGTCCTGTGGAAAGCAGAGCTGGGAAAGCTGGTTGGGTGTCAGCAAATCGTGCCCAGCAGCTGTGGGATGCAGCACAGAGATGCTGAGGTGATGACTGCTTTGCAGGGTGAGTGCACTAATATGTTCTAGAAGAGATCTGTGAATCTGAACCTCAAATAAGGCAAAGTTTGCAGAAGTGTCTTCAACTCTGTGAGGAACAGTGCTGAAGCTTGAGAAACAGGGAGCACAGATTACAGAAGTGCATAAACTATGGAAAAACACAGTGCAGCAACTTTTATTTAATTGCATGATATAAAATTGACTCCTCTGTACCTGAGTTTTGTGCTCTTTACAAATCCTCTCCTTCCAGTTTAAACACAGTTTAAACAGCCAGTGGCTCAGCTGGGGAGTGGATATTGTGAGTACCACGGGGCTTACACTGCTGCATATATTGTCGCTATAATGCTTTAAATGGTAAATCACTGCCATAATTAAGACTGTAAAAACCCATATAATAAGCACAGCTTTTAGTTATTTACCATACTACTAAAAAATATTTTTAAATGTCACTGGAACCAGCTATAAAACTTTGTGGTACCAATTTAATGGTGTGATAAAATCAGTAATATATATTTTGGGTTGTAGAGAGAGAACTGAAGAGGGATAGATTTTATGCAGGATATTTTTTAATGTTTGCTGGTCTTGGACTTGTAAATCTGGTACTGAATTACGAAAATCACGACTACAGCACAGTGTTAACATTTACACTTGTTTATGTGACAGAGGCAGTTATAGTACACACTGTGTGGCTGTGAATAAGGAGTTACACTCACTGCAAAATGAACCTGCTGCTGTTGTGAGTAGAAAAATACAATCTTCGAAGTCAGAGCTCATTCCTGGGCTTGGTGATCTCTGCTTATCAGAGAGAGGTGGCTGCTGTGGGGTGAGACAAAGCTCCTTTTGTCTGGAGCCTTGGCAGTGACACTGACTTTCAGCCTGTGACTCACAGCAGAATAAACACATCCTACTGCCTGCAGATTGTCTGCTCCTGTTCTGCACACCCCACCATGGCTCTCTGAAAGTCTGGCACTAGGTTGTATCTCCTGGAAAGACAGCTGCTGGTTCCAGCACCTCTTTTCCCCAGTGAAACCAGTTCTTGCCCAGAAGCTGGGTCTCCCTGGGGGTTGAGGGGTACAAGGAGAGCTCAGAGCTGTGCTGTGCAAAGCAGGGGAGGACTGGGCAGCTCCCACCCCAGCTCTGGGGGGAAGGCTTTCCCAGCAAATGGGGTCTGTTCGAGCTGATTTGCAGCGTGGCTGTATTGCAAGGGAGTGTGACTCCTCCCTGAGTGGAGAATCTCACATTTACTTCATAATCACATCAAATCTGTTCTGAAATGAGCTTAGTAGTGCCTGAGAATTTATGTCCTGTCCACTTCCCAGGACAATGGAGCACAGATCTATCTCTCAGGTAACAAATTAGTGAATGGCAAAATGATAGAGGATTTCTTCATTTTCATCCAGTTGGTCTGCAGCTTGGATGATGCCTTGTAATATATAGCCCCAACACAACTCTGCAAATAACTCATAGCTGTGGTTGTGCCTGTAGATGCTGTGTAATTTAAAGGATAATTAGGGCTCAAATTTCAGCAGAAGATAAATGTTGCAATAATGTCACCTTGTACCTGTAGAGCAGCTTTCATCTTGGAGGCATCCTGCTTGCCTAGAGAAAGGTGCTCAGAAATAAATGTGACCATGGTCCTGCTGGGGACGGGCAGCCAGGCTCACAGGTGCAGAGCTGGCTTTTCTTCCTGCAAATGGAAGATTTAATAGTGCTGCTGAGGACTAATCTCTGCATTCTCATGGAAATATCTTGTTTAATTAATATTGGTAAATATTTAAAGCAGACATAATTATTAACTTTCATAGTAAAATATCTATATATTTGCTAGCTATCACAATGATGCTTTTTTCCTGCTGCTTATTATAACAAAGAATAATGAGTGAGGGCATAGTCCATTGACTTCTGCTGAATCCTGTGCTCTCAGTCAGCTGGAGAAGGATTTGTCTCAGCTGATTTTCTCTAAGCAGGATTCTCTTTGTAACTGTGGAAGAAACAGGCAATTCTAGGGTGCTGTCCTTTTCCTTAGGGAGGCATTGGACACAGACCAGGCAGTGCTGGAAATGCTGCAGTTTCACTCAATTTGCCATAAAGATATTTAGCAGGAAATCAGGTGAGAAACTCTGAAATTAATCCCATAATATAATCCTACTTGATAACACAAAATTATAAATGTACATATATTTTGGAGATGAATGCACTACTACTGGGAGTACAAATGCTATGAACACTTTAAATACAGTGAATTTTACTCCTGTGAGTGTGGCAAATGGAGGCACAGGAAGCTCCCAGAGCCTTCCATGCAGGCTCAGGGATAGACATGGATACAAAATTTGACCTAAGACCTTGGAAAAGGCTTGAAGATTTGGAGCAGTAAAGTTACACAGAGTAAATTTATGGTTTAAGCAGAAATATGTTGTAAGCGAGCAAAAATATGCTTTATGTTAGTGAAAAAATGAGCAAAAAAGGTGGAAAAATTTAAAGTTTGGCAATAGAACTTGTTACAGAGTTAGGAAGTTTGAGATGTGGCAGTGTAGGTTTGTGTAGTGTTTTATGGTTGGATAAGAAAAGCCAATGATTGGTGTTAGAAGTTATTATTGGGCTTTGTGGAAGTAGTTGATTGGCTAAGGAACACGTATAAGGCATTGTAACTAGAATTAGTTTGGCTTCTGATATGATGGCAATGGCTGTAAGAGCTTTAATGTCTCAGCCTCACATGAGACTGCAATAAACCATCTTTTACAATGTCTCTCAGATGTTCCCATCTCATCAATCCCAATATGTCAGTAACTGTGCATCAGTGAGTGTCATTTCATACCGCTTTATTAATTTTTGTACACATGAGGTCTGGTTGGTTCCAAAGCCACGTTTCATGTGACTCAGGATAGAAGGATAGATATTTGTCTATACTTAACTCTATTTCCTATACCACATTCATTTTTAGAGGTCAAGGTTTGAAATGTTCATTCCTGGGCACAGTTCAGAGCAGACAACAAGTGCAATGGAATTTCAGAGCAGGGATGCCAACAAAATAGGCAGCAGATGAAAATGGGTCTTCAGGCTGTCATTTCCCTGCCAGGGAGCCCTCCCTGGCCCCTGGTAATCAGCCATTTCATTAGTGCCATTTAAAATTCTGCTAAACACCCTACCCTTAATCTGTGCAAGATCCTGCTTTGGAGGCCCTGCTTCCCACATGATGAATTATACAGTTAATTTCTAATGTATTTATCAGTCAGTTTGCTTGTCTGTCCTGAAAAGGGGAAAAGGCTCCTGAGAGCTCTCCTCTTTATCACTGCTGCATGAACAGCTGCTTCTTGCTAATTTCTTTGTGGAATTATTAAATTCTTTGTGAAATAAACCTTTTAAGGTGGTGAATACTTAATGTAAGAGATTTTTATGAAAAAAACTGGTTTTTTTTACTTAAAGACCTACAGCTCAATGAAAGAGTGGTTTTTCTAGGGCAGCAAAAGATACTGAAGGGCTTCTGGACTATGGAGGTTCCAGATACCATATGTCATGGCTACCACTTACTTTTATTGCTTCTGTGGCCCTACTTGAGTTGCTTTTGTCAGAACAGCTGCACAGAATTCAGTGAGAGCCTGTTGATTTGCATTAAGAAGCCCCAGTCACTCCACCAGGCAAGTTGCCCTGGTTTCAGAGTAACCAAAATGTGAAGTTTCATACCTGCCATACCAGTCCTGAGCACAGATATCAAAAGCATCCAGTTCTTTTCAGAAGAATTGTTTCCATATTGATAATGAGCTCTGCTTCCCTCAAGGTAATTGCTTTTAAACAACCCTTCATCTTGTCTAGAAGTAACCTTGAGTTTTGAAAGATTTTTTTTTTTTTGCCAGGTTTTTTGCTCTGAAAAAACAGAACAAAACAATAAACATGATCCACTCAAACCCATCTTGGATGAGCTAAGTGGTGTGTGCATCTTAACCTCTCTCAGCATCCTCTGTGCAAAACATGTTCTTGCATAGATTGCAGTTCACATCATCAGGATATGTGTGTGAGGCTTTATGCACAGAAATAAATGTCATCTGTAGCTTTCAATACTCTGTTCAGCTCTTTGACAAAATTAAGAGGTGGGAAATCAGTTTTATTATTCAATAAATCCAAATTTAAAACAGGCTTTTGCTCTACTACTACACATTTCTGGAAGCTGGAGAAAACCTCCACCAGAGATGGAATAAGATTCCAGGAAAGGAACTGCCAAAGAGGAGAAAAAGGCTGCCCCTCTGTGGCACCATGGAAATGTGAAGAGATTTTCCCATTGGAAGCTCTGTATTTGTCCTTTGCAGTAAATTATAATAACTTCCTTCTTTATCCATCACAAGCAGGAATGGATTTGCTCTTGGCCAGAAGTCCTAGGTCAGGAAGTGACCTTCTTAATTTATTCATTGTGAAGTGTGCAGAATACATGCTGTATGAGCTGAAATGACCAGAATAAACCTTTCCCCACCCAAGAGAAATGTGTGTGCTCCATATTGCAGCAGGAAAATGCAGGCACATTCCAGAACCAGTGGAAACACCCTTTGAGTCCAGGTGTCTTATATAATATTAAAAAGTTCTCAATTAACTGTTTCCCATTTAAATAACTGCTAGAGAGGGCAACATTAATATTATATTTACTTCTTCTCTTTTATTTCTCTTTTACCTAAATGGTGGATTAAAAAGTATGGAATTGCAGATAACAAAGCTTGAGTTTTGTAATAAAAATGCTGCAAGTGCCTTGTTATCCAGTGGGGAACTACAGCAAGCCCAGGCAGGCAGGAAGAGGCTCTGAAGGTGAAAATACAATGGAGTTGTTTTCACTTTTCATCTTTAACCTTGGCAGGAGGTGTTGGCTTTGGAATCTTTTGAAGCACTGTAGGACAGGCCTCATTAATTCTAGCCCCTTAATTTTCAGAATACCAAGGAAGTAGAATGAAAAAGTGAAATGAGCACAAAAGAAACTTAAAAAGGATTATAAACAGATTACAGGCCAATTTCATCTTCAGAAGAGCACTTCTAATGTGTCTAAACTGGAAGCTGAAGAGGTTGATTAATGAATGTAGAACCATTTCTAGATGAGCATTTATTTTAAATGCTTCAGGCTTAATTCTTATTTATATAAAATAAATTTAGGACACTTTGCAGGTCATTTATGTCCAAGTCTTTACACCAGAGAAAGCCTAAGAGAAAAGTCTTTCAATAGGGAATAAAAAGAACTATATTTTAAATCATAAATGACTGTATTTCTGATGTGCACTCAGTGTCAAAATGTGTGCCAAAAAATGAGTTGTGATTTGAAGGATGGTAGAAAACACAAAGATTTAAGAAAATTTTTGCTCCTTTCAGAAGTGGTTGAGAACAATATCGATAATAAAAAGAATAATAAAATATGTGGATAAAAAATGTGTTTTGCCTATCTCTGCTCATGCCCTGGTTTGAGCCTCATTTTGATGGTATTGTGGCTCAGAATTTAGGCTGGAATATGAGTGGAACTGGCTTTGTACTGGATGGGCTGGCATTCGTAGCACAGGAGAACTCTTCCACCAGGAATGCTGTAAATCAGATAAGGACCAGGGAAGAGGGCTGGAATTCTCCTGCTCCAAAGTCATCAGTGCTGACTCGAGCAGAGAGAGCAGGAGGAAGCAAGTGAAGAGGAAGGCAAATACATGGCTGAATTTTAGTACTTGCAACACCACTGACTGTGTCCAGGAGAGAGGAAGGTTAATATTCCCTTAGCTCTTTCTGTGTGCACTCCCAGACCTGAAGTATGAACATCCTGGCAGATCAAGGGTGAGGATGGATATAGCTCAAGTGCAATTTTATTCTGTGAATCCATAGAAACTTTGAATATACACATTCTAGCTTTGACCTGACTGCTTGTGGAGTATGGTTGTTCCTGTCTATGCACTCCATTAGGAAGTCAAACATTCCCAATAAATGTAAGTAGTTCCTCGTTAAATCCCACAGACCTGCACATGCCAGTGGTACCACATGGCCCAGGGCCACAGGCTTTCTCTTGCTCAGGGCAGTTCTGACTTTCACTCTTCAATTCCCTTGAAGGTCAAAGCCGTGGAATCGGAGCACGTGTGAAATCTGAGATGTTGGTGGTAGTAACTTTAAACATATTCTGAAGTAGGACATGTGCTCTCTATTTTTAGCTGTAATCTTGGCTGAGTGGCAGAGTTAATGCACTGGTTAGAATTTGAATAAAACATGAGCCTTGTACTATGAGAACAATAATTTAGCTGTAATCTGATGCATGAAGAAATGAGTGGTAATTTTCTCTGGAGATGCAGTAAGTCACTGTGTACCTTAGTAAATGAGTGTGAATAGTTTGGTGAGCACATGGTGGTCATAATGGACTCATTTAGCCTCTTGTTGGAACCACAAAGACAAATGGCAGGGCTACACTTGTCCCAGTGTCTTGCAGAAGATTTGCAGCTGGAAAGGAATGCAAAGGGAAGCATACCTCAGTAAATAAAATGTGCTCATTTCAGAAAAGTAATTGAGAATATTTATTTGTATCTTTATGGAAGGATTGTTCTCAGGAGACAGAACTGTGGTGTTTGTAACAGATTCAATTCCTCAATTGCATAAATTTTGTTTTACCTCTGTAAAAGTAGCAACTTGCCTGAATTCATTTCTCATGGGTTGTCCTGGCAAAAGAGAATGTAAAGCCAAACATAATTTAACAATGGCTTACTTGAACGATAGGCATTGAAAGGAGAGCAGTGATAAGCACCCTGCCTGCATTTGCTGGCTAAACTCTAATCTTGGGGTAAGGGGAAAGGATCACCCTAAATCCACAAACTGCCTCACAATCTCCCCTAACACTTCTTATTAATGTTTCTTACAATTAATAAAGGAATTAGCAGTTAGAATTTTGGGGAAGTGGGCAATACATCCATATATATTCTTATAGAAACCTAAATACAAATCTTGCAGCTCACATGACACTTGCTTTATATACAAACTACTTGCATAAGTTTCTCTAAACCAAAGTTTTATATAAATTTAGTGTCTACACTGGGTTTGCTCTAAAATGAACTCTTTTGATATTCTGGTCTCAGGTTCTTAATTCCTGCTAAATTCCCAGTCCATTTGGAGATCTCACTTTGTTTTCAGACACTGCAAGGCACTGGTGGAAGTCTCTGCCAGCTCTGAACTGTCCCAAAGAGACAGAGAAAGGAGAGCCTGAAGATCCAAAGAGGAATTAATCTGTAAGTTAGGTCAATACATGCAGTTGTTGCTAAGATCTGCTGGGTGTAAGCACCGAGCTCAGCTTCTTTCATGGCTCATTAAATATGGCAATGATCAAGTAAAGGTGAGGTGAAAACATCCTTTGCTGGGAGTGCAGAAAACAAGACACCACTCCACCTGTCTTAACTCTTGGGCAAGAGAGAAAAAGTCCAGATTTCTCCCCAGCTGAGGGGTTCAGTCAGGTCTATTGCTTCTGTCTTTACATTGCAAGTTGTCAAATATTTTTATTATATTCCCATCAATGTTCTCAAACTTGTTATAAGGGGATATAAACATGACAGGGTTTAAGCTGAGTTTGACTGAAATTTAGCTTCAATATATTTTGATCAAATTAAATAAATAGAGGTAGCATGATTTATTTATTCAGTCCCAGAAAAAAACCCACCCTGTTTTGTTTTTTCTTTTTAATAGAACAATATAAAATAAGAACAATTCTAAATTTGTGCTAGAAGACAGTTACAACAGAAGATAGAAGTGAAATTGTTGTCAACATCCTTTCAGTGAACAATCCTCTGTCAGTGGCAATGGGATAGTGTGTTATGTAATTAAAATAGCATTGTATTTGATTAACTGGCTT
Source organism: Parus major (assembly GCF_001522545.3). NCBI lineage: Eukaryota > Metazoa > Chordata > Aves > Passeriformes > Paridae > Parus > Parus major. The sequence continues at coordinate 5,341,613 of NC_031783.1, forward strand.
GTGCAACCTGTGGGCTGTGATGGACCTGAAGCTGTAATTGTGAGTTTTGTTCTTGTTACCCTGTTGTCCTTATTGCTGGAATTTCTGCCATGGTTCTCTAAGACAGTGCAGGGGGAGCTATGAATTTCAGTTCACAGAAAACAAGGATGGAATTCAAGCAGTGAAGGAAACACTGGCAACTTGGTCTTACTGATCATCTAAACAAACATAGACTGAAATTTGGTAAAGGGAGACATTTGAAGGTCTGCTTCTCTTCCTCTTTGCAGGAAAAGCACAAACCAAAGTCTGAGTTGATGTAAGGAAGGTGCCCAGCATGGTCCTGGCTGAATTCTGCTGCTGTGTGTGCATCTCTGCACCTGAGGGCTTTAAAGAGAACAACACTCAGGCTGGCTCCTCTCAGTCCTCAGGTTCTGTGCAGAGCCCAGCCCGGTGGCCTTGGAGTTCCAGCAGAGCCTGGTTCCTCTTACGGAGTCTGTGCCCATCTCCAGGGTGGTGATGGACCCCCCTGGTGTCCCCCAGGCCTTTGGGGACACCAGGTGTCCTGCAGGCTGCAGCTGGGTATTTCAGGTCACCCTGCTGAGCTTTACCATTCCTCTTTCCACTGAAGAGGGCCCACAGGCCTGGCTCCACTGGCTCCATACATCTGTCAGGCCTGGAGCCAAATTACTTCATTATGACTTAAGAGAAGTAAGAATCTCATTGGTTAATAGACTAGAGGCAAATCTGATCTTAGGCTGGAGATGCTGGACACTGCACTATGAGGGGATGCCTTACTCTGCATTTATTTTAAGAGTAAGATTTTAGTTTTCTAATAGGACAGACTTCCACAAGAAAGGAAATTATTTTAGTCCTCTCTTTCTGAGCTATTCTATTCTTCTCAAAACACATATTCCTCTCTCTTGTTTGTTTGTTTGTTTGTTTATTTGTTTTTCTTCAGGGTGGAGGAAAAAAAAAGGCATTTCAAAATGTACTTCCCTCAGGTTTTTACCAAAATCAAAATTAAGGGGAAAAAACTTGAGTGAAAGATTTGTGTTTGGTTCAAAGAATGAATTTGAGATGAGAATGGCCAAGGGCTGTCTGGATACAGAATAGATTTTATAATGAAAAGGTGAAACCAAAGTTTGGTACTTTCTGCTCTCCACAGCTATGATGACAGAAACCTCATTTTGAGAACTCATTTGAAGAGGCTGATTACTTCCAAAGCCTTGGCTCCTCTATGAATTCATTAAATGATACTTTGGCAATTTGAAAAGTTCAGGAAAATGACTACTAATCAACAAAGTTGTTGAATTATTCAGTTGTCTCTAGTGATGAGAGTTGTGTTCCCCATGTGCTGGAAGGAGCCCCTGGGGCGTGGGGAAAGCTCACAAAGCCCAGGAAAGAGGAAGGGCCATTTCCTTCCTGGTTTAAGCTCTGAAATGAGGTGTGACCTCAGGAAAGCAAGCAGCTGTCCAAATCTGAAATTGGGAATGAGTCACAAAAACAAAATAAAGCTCACTGCTGGTTTGGTCAACATCCATTTGCAGCCCCCTAGTTTAATCCTTTGAAGTTGCCCTTGTCTTTTATTTTTTATGGTTTTTTAGCAGCCAAAGCTCAAGAACTCTTCCCCTGACCTTCCAGCATCTCATTTCCCAGAATACAGTGCCTTATCTTTGACAACTACATCATGTTCATCTCATAGAAATCAAGCAGAACAAAGGTCTACCAGCTTTAAGGTACATGCATGGAAAGAACAAAATCTTCTTATCTGTTAGACTTCTTCAGTTTTTATTTGTAGTTCTAGCTCTTTATTAAAGAGTTTTCTTTCACATAGTGCTACAACAAAACTGTAGTCAAGGAATTACAAGAGGAAAAATATTGTGGATAAGGAAATATCAGAGCTGTGTCACAACAGGGGCTGCTTTCACTGTGGGGTTGTGCTTCAAAATTCCAAGTTTGCCAATTCAGAACACACATCTTGTCAAAGTTCAGCTGTTCCTATCCCAGAACAGCTTCATGGAGGTGCCTCTTTGTGAGATTTGGCTGTAGCTGTGAGAAAAAACCTCCTGCCCAAGCCCCTGGGAGATGAAAGAGCAAAGCCCTGCTCCCACCTGAGAGGCAGATCCGTCCAGGAGGATCTGATGTCAGAGGGACAGGGCAAGCCCTGAGACTGCTCAGAGTGAAGAGGGGCTCGAGTGCAAGAAGAAAAGATGTAAAGGAATACACAGGCAAAAAAATTGGGAAGTGGGAGAGAAGGAAGTGTTTAGAAATGAAGAACATCCTGTAAAGTAATATGGAAATGCCAGCAACAGAGATCAGGGAAAGGAGAATAGTGAAGCCTGAAGGTTTCAGGATTTGTTCAATATTACAGAGTAGCACAAGTCTATGCTGAGCTGCTCAGTGTGAAAAAAACAGAAAATAACCAAGGGAAACACTTTATGGCCTATGTTTATGGTGAATTACATAGAGATCATCTGTAAGTACAGCTCAGTGTGGGATAAAGCACAATTCTTCTTTATTACATCCCCATAACAAGTCAAACAGCTCTATTAGGTGTCAGATAAACAGCTGTTAAAATAAACTGTACTCTGTGTCAGATTCCCAGTCATGGACAGATTTGCTCCAGGAAGAGATGAGTCTCCAGTCCTTCAGAGGATGCTCTGAAGTCCATAACTTGTATTACCAGGGTGGGATGATACCTGGACAAGGGTTTTGCAGTGCTGGTGTAACCACATCTCACCTGTACCACATTCACTCTGTTCCTTTTCTGCTGCAAGACAGCAATGATGCAGATTAGACCATTTATTACAGGACTCACAGTAGTAAATGGGAGTTCTTTGACCACACAGAGGGAATGAAATATAATTTGTCTCTAGGGAAACTCTACGTATTCCCTGGAGTTACACAGAGGAGAATCCAGTGTGCAGTATTTATAATGGAAGCAATTAGTACTGAAGCACAAATGTTTATAGCAAAATTCACTGCTGCTCGTTTTAAACTGTTTGCAATTTGAACTGTAGCAATTTAATTACATAGCAGAAATTAAGTTCTGATGGTGTCATTTGAGATTCTGGCTCTCACTGTGTGCAGGACCAACCATCATCTCTAGAGAACTCCCACTGATGGTAGATCTGAGAACATTCAGCACCTTCCAGGATGTGGAAGGATGTGGAAGGATGTGGAAGGATGTGGAAGGATGTGCTTGTTGAAAACAATCTGATGATGGTGCAATGATAAAACCTGATGTAAAATTATTTCTGGATCTGTCTAGTTTTATGTAAGTTTCAAGCAAATAAGTGTGATTTCCTCCCCTAACTGCACTATTTACACACTGCCACCCAAACACAACCTTTCAGGATTCCCTGCTAACACCCTGCTATCTTCTGTATCCAGCTGCTCTGGGTACCACTTAAGAACATGTAAATCTGAATGAAGGTCAAGAGTTGAGAGAGATTAAATAATTAATCTTCTAAATTAAGGAGAAAGCTACTTTCCTAGTAAAATAGCTTCACTGTAAAATATACCTTTTCTTTATAATAACTACATAATCAGTTCCTATTAAATGTTAGGAAGAGCTGAAGAAACATCTCTGTCTCTTGCTGATGTCCAGATGACTGCAGGGCCATCTCAGTGGTCAGCATGGCCTTCCTGTGAGGGAAACTTTCAATATCCCTCCCAGCTACAGTTAATAGGTTGTATGCTAGATGTAATTAGTGTCCTGCTTAAGTGAGAGGTGTTGCTGAGCAGGCCTAGAGAAATAATTCAGTTTCTTAGAACAGCATGGATTTCCTCTGGGACTGAGTAAATTGGCCATGTGCAATCAAAGCTCGTGGAGCTGAGCCAAACTACTGCAGCTGAGCTTTCTGTGCACCGTGCTCTCTGAATGTCTGAGCTAGACAGCAATGCTCAACATTCCCCCTTGTTCTAGCCACAGCAAGAGCACATCTCTGGCTGAGTGTTTAGAGACCTGTTTCTGTGTGCTGTGGTGCTGAGCCTCCAGCACTGTGGGGATGCAGGGCAGCACAGTGCTGCTGACCCCAAAGGGATCCCTTGAGCTCTCCTGCTGGGAGCAGTGACCTGAGCTGAGCTGAGCAGGTCCCCAGCAGAGCATCCAGAGCTGCTGTCCTGCTGCCTGCTCCTGGGGTGTCTCCTGAGGCAGGAGATCCTCTTACTGGGAGTCAGATGAAGCTGGCTGGGCGGTGTTTAATGCACAGGGAGCCATTGCCTGAAGAGATTTCCCTCCTGGGATGTGTCTGCACACAGCTGATGGCTTCTCTGGTGCAGCATGGCAGGGACATGGGCTTGGGAGAGATGAAGGCAATGAGACTCTTCAGCTTCACTTGCCCTTTTCCATGAGAACAATGAATTAAATCTGTGGAGTACAGTTAGGAAGAGCTCATGCCCTGAATCCAAACAGCAGCACCCACCTCTCTTTGTGTATGAAAACAAGGAGACTCAAGAGAGTTCCAGCATCTTAAGTTACTTCTCCTATTTCTCTACACAGGACAGAATTCATTATCTTTTTTTTCTTTTTTCCTTTGTCCTCTCCAGAGTCTATTGTCAGGGAGGTTTATTTAGCAAAACCATTGACAAATATGCATATCTATTAACTGCCACATCATGTTAAGTCTCAGCTGGTCTGTTTTCCTCTGTCAAACTTAATTACAGTCCAGGAGACAATGTAACATGATACAAGTGACAAAAAATGACAGAACATGTCAAAACAAAATGTGTCAGCCTGGAATATCCAGAAGGCAGTTCCTGAAGCAAAGAAGTGATCCCACTCATCCCCCAGCTCCTCTCTCAGCTTCCTCTCCTACACAGATGAGTTCACAGTCCTCAGCTTGACTCACAACGTCTGAAAATTGAAATTGTTTTGTTTCCTGAATGCCTGTCAAATCAGAAGTCACATCCTGTGTATCATTTACTAAATGTCCTTTTTTGTTTTCTTGTATATTATTGTTCTATAGGGCAATTCCTGCAGCCTTGTTTACATCTGGCCTTGTTTCTGGCTCCTCGTTCTTGTCTCGCTCAGAGCTCTCTCCATCAAACCACCTCCTTCCATCAGACATCACATCTGCTCTCCTTGCTCCTGATCAGCATTAATGAAACACCCACCACTATCCTTTGGGCTTCATTCTTCTTGTCCACGCAGTAAATAACAAAACTCTGAACGCAGAACCATTGGCACTGGTTTGGGTTGATGCTCTGCTGAAGCTGCAGTCGTAAGCTGGAGGCTGGAGCCGTGTCCTCACTGAGCAGTGCAGTCTGTGTAGGTGTTGGGACTAGGATGAGAAATTTGCTGCTAAATATATTTGAGGGAGGAAAGATTTTCTTCAATCATGTTAATGATGTCCTTATGATCAAGAAATATGTGAAACAGGCAGATTCTTCAATAATGAATCTCTCCCTAAATCACTTTTGGACTCATTTTGAGAATTCACATTGTTGAGTGAATTGCAATTCAATTGCTATATGGACCAGCCTCCACTGAAATTTTGATTATAAGATGCTGTATTTTAGAATGATTTCAGGGATTTGTGTTTGTTTGAATAGGTGTCATGGATATTTATCAGGATTATCCCTTCAGAATACCAGAGGTATACTCTCAAAATAATTCAGTGTTAGTCAAAACATGTGGGTCTTTCACGACTGAAAGTTCAAGGCTGAATTCTTTTCTAAAGGGAAACTTTGTTTCAACACCAGTTACTGATTTGTTGAAGTTTTCTAAATTATATTCCTTGAGCTGAGTTCTGCAGGAGTAAAAGCTCTTACTGTGTGATTATGTCATATCTGATTATGAAATTTCTCACCTTGGTTGTTCTCAGCTATTTGGGTGCTTTTCTTTCTGTTTTCCTTTGATGTTTGAATTGTCTGCAGTGCTAAATGAGGATTTTTTATTTTTTTTAATGCTTTATCTTTCTGGCTTTGATATGAACCAGACTGACCTTTTTTTTTTTTAATTTCATGCATTAATTGCCTGTATTTTATGCTGGCACTTTCTTAAAAGCTGCTTATGTCTTAACATTTTCTATGGTTATGCACTATTGACCCATGCTGGGTATATAATTTTTATATCTTTTTCTTTGTATCTTTTATGTCTTAATCTCACTCCTAGAGAACACAAGTCTTCACATCATTGTCCATGCTCTCCTCTATATCTGGGGACAATCTTCTTCTTTCATTAATTCCATTTTGTTTCTCCTTCACCGACAGTTGATTAAACATCATTTTTCTTATGTGAACATTCAGGAATTAATTTCTCACTCTCCCAGCAGATTGAAGAAATCCATTAATGCCTTGGAGTCAATGAAAGTCCCTTTATTTTCCTGAAGCAAAGGGAGAAAGACTGAAGGAAACAAACCAGTGTCCTGCTATTTTGCAGTGCACGTACATGGGCTGAGTTTCAGCATAACCAAAAACTCATGAGCTGTGTCTGACAATCTGGAGAATCTTTTTAGTGCTTTGAATTCCTTCCTGTGGTGTTGTGTCCCTAATTCCAGTGTAAATCTAATTTTGAAGTCTGCCCTGCTTTAAGCATGGGGTTGGGCCAGATGCCTTCCAAAGGTCTTAGCCTTAAGTATTTAATGATTCTTATGTTTGTTTTAAAATATTCTACAGAATATGAATGTGGAATATTTTTGTGCCCATCCCAGAGCTGCTGATCCCACTGTTGCTGCTTTGGCAGCTGCTCAGCACAGAGGTTTCAGAACATGTTTTGGGTTATGTCATTAGGCTTGACATCTGCATCACCTCAGGATGTAGGAGTGAACAAACAGTAAAAACCAGTGGTTTACCCCCTCAACAAGAGCAACAGCTTGTGGAATTACCTCAACGAGAGACACAGTGGATAGAGGAGAGAAAATGGTCTCTTGTGCATCTGGGATGATTTCTCTGCAAAGTTCAGTGTTAATGTTCCATTATTGGAGCTCATGTGGAGTATGAGGGAGGGGAAATGAGCTGCATTCCTTTCTTGGGACAATAGATATGTTTTCAGGGGAATATACAATGCAGTTTTATGAATCTGTGAGCATCCAGACACTGCAGAGGTCAAAGCACCCTCTGCAGTCAGCTCAGCTACACCCTAAAAATGGTTTCTGTCTGTCATTTTTGTGTTCACCAGACTGGCTTACATCCTTTTCCCACTGCATTTTCACTCCTCTTCTCTCCACTTTTCATTTATTCTAAAATATTTTGTCAGACCTAGGAGCTGTAAAAATGTAGGGAGCATGTGGATTCATAAACCTAATTTCTGTAACTTCCTTGGAAAGGAATGAATGTATAAGTATTTTGATTCATTCTAGAGAATGAATACCATTATGGGACTCTGAGTAGTGAAATCATGATTATTTCCAAGCACTGTCCTCTTCCTTTTCAGTCTCCCAGTATTTTCTGGGGCTCATCCCTATGCCCCACTTTGAGTAAGAAGGTAGGTACATGTACATGTGTCATGTACAGACAGTGCCTCAGACCACCTCATGAAACAACAATCAGAAATCCAAACATTTTTGGAGTTAACTTTCTTTTTCAGTGTAAAATAAAAGAGACTAAGTATGTTCACCACTTTCACTGATTTTTAATGAAAGAAAATTTCTTACATTAATAAATTTTTGGTGGCATTTCATTAAGACAAGTAGAAATTCCATGTATAATATACATGATGGAGATAAAAATTTAGCAACATTATCCACCTGTTGGTGAGTTAGGACCAGGCAGATGGTGCAGTCACATCAGAGGAAACAGAGACTGTTAAAAGGACTGAGGATTTCAAGGACAGTCAAAGCTTTATAAGGTGAAATTCACTGTAAGCATGTGAGTGTTTCCTCTTTGGTTTCAGCTGTTTGGTGAATGATTTTACTGTCCTGTGCTTCTTTCCAAAGGTCCAGCCCAATTTTCCCTTGGTCTAGATTCCCTCCCAGACCTTCACTTTATCCATCAGTAGGGTCTTGACATTTCTCCAAGGGGAATTGTTTGGGTTTTTTTTCCCTGTAGAGTGATATTCTCTTTCCAGGCAACCTGTTCTTGTCTAGGAAGGCTGTGATCATTTCCCTGTTTTTTTTCACGTTATGACTTGATATTTTCTCTCCTGATCTCTTTCCATTACCTAAGGGTCTGTTTTTCTTCCAAAAATGTTCTTGCCTTCTCTTGTAAATCTGTGATTATCTGGCTTGTCATATTCCTGAAATAAACCATTAGCTGAAGAAGAGAGATGATCTAAGAAATTGGGAAACCCTGAAGTATCACCTTGAAAGTGCCATTACCAGAGGCCAGTTTGTGATGTGAAGAAAGAGCCTAAGATGACAGTTATGAAACTCCCTTAAAAGACAGAGCCATAATCTCCTCAATGACATTGCAGCATGGAAAAGAATTAAATAAGTCTATTATCAAATTTATTTTTATTGCAACCCCTATACGAATCCATAAGAAATATAGTGCTAGTTTGATGAAATCTAATAAGGACTGTAAAAATATAAAGTAGACAAAGTAATCATTGGAATTGTGTATTCATTTTATGTCCTTTGAAAAAGCACCTAATATGAATTTAAAGCTTACTTTTATTCAGGGTAGGGGAAAAAGAGAATTTTGAAGGACAGCTTTGATGTAAGTTTTCCACAGTGCTTTGCTATTAGTCCTACACCAAATCTTAGAGTGAGATGTAATGATAGTTCTCTTTAGCAACAGAAAATAGTTTGCTTTTTCAGTGGGTTTGTTGTCATGGTTGCCTCCATGATGTGAAACGTAGAACTTATAAATGGAATCAGAAGTACTTCAGGCAGAGTTCCATGGTGTCAGTATTGATGCAGCAACCTTTATGTAAAGAATAAACTTTTGCTTAAATAGGATTTAGGGCTTGATGTAAGAATTGCTGGATGAAATTTTTATAGCTTATGATAAATGAATTAGATTAGAGATTAGAGAATGATGGTGTTTGCACCCTTCAGATGTGTGGATATCCACAGCTGGGATGGTGTCTGATGAAAATGAAACCCACTTGCAACAAACAAACCAACCTGCCAGGCTGCCTCAGACATTTCTGTTCCACAAGCTGTCTGGAACAAGGCTGAGAAAGTGTTCTTTGATTTGCATTCCCTTTCTATGTATGCACTGTGAGCTGTGGCTGAGCTTATAAACAATTTTGGAAGTGGAGGTGGAAAGAGAAATGAAAGCAAAGAAAACCAAGCCAGGCCTTTGAGAGGTGCAGGTTGCAAAAGTTAGGAAGTAGATATTATCCTTCAGAAGTACACTTCATCTTGGCTCTGTATTTTCAGGTTTTGCTCTCCTGATTTAGATTCCCTTTTTCTGTGAACCATACCAGTAGATTATTCTCTGAGAATGCTTGGAGTCCCCATGACTAAAGGGTCAATAACAGAGAAAATCCCTCCTGTTTGTTTTGCTTTTAATGTGCCTTGGAGCCCCTAAAAGTCAAAGGAGCACATCAGTCCCTCTCTTCCAGTCCCCTTCTCCTTTTTATCTTCATGCACATGCCAGTTTTATTCTTATCTTACTTAGCTCCTCTGTACCTGTTGCATGAGGCCTTGTTGGTTTTTTTTTCGTTTTAACATGAAGAATGTTCTCCAGACTCAATCCAGATTCATTCTTGTGCCCCTTCACAGCCCCCTCTGTGCATCCTGTACTGTTCTGACAGTTCCAATGAATTTTTGGGCCATCACCTGTAGGGATGCCACATCTGAGGCTGGTGATGGTCATGTGAGATCACTGCCTGTGCCTGTGGTGGCCTTTAGAAGGGGCACAGGTGGAGGAATGGAACTGGGAAGAGTCAGTGGCTCCTTCTTGCAGCTGTTTCTGTTGGTGTGGGCAGTGCTAGGGGACAGCCTGTATGGCCTGACTGTTTTAGGCTGGTTACAGGGGCACTTTCCATCCTCACTGACATGGGCCTTGAAGTGCAGATGCAAACTTTCCAGGGAGCTGGAGCTGGGATGTTGAGAGACAGGATTTCCCTGTAAAAGGCAGCAGCACTGAGGAAGAGACACACAGCCCACAAACTGAATTGATTTCACTGCCTTTAGGAACTGCAGGCAGCTGCACAGCATGCCAAGGGCACACTTAGAGCAAGGAAAACAAGAAGATTATATAATATTAAAATTATAGAGGTAATATTAGTACAATCTCTTTCATTTGAAGTGTTCAGAAGAAACGTGGCTTTGGGACCGGTTTGGGATATGGCAAAACTGTCAAAGTTTTCTTTGGGCAGAAACAGCCTGAGAGGCAGAGAGAACTCAGGAGCTGGAAGCAGTGAATCTACCACTGTCCTCCATGTGTGACATGTCCCCTCCTCCTCTGACAGTGTCAGCCAAGGTCTGTGCTCCCCCTGAGAGACTGTGCTTCTGATCTCGGGGCACAGGGGACTGCTCATTCACCTCAGCTCCTGATTGCAGCTTCAGGAGTGACACAGGCATTTCCTGCTGCTTTTTGAATGCCCTGGAGGAGGGGAGGCTTGCTCTGCTCCTCACCTTGTGCTGCAGAGGTCAGCAGCAGCAGCAGCCCCTAAATACAGATCCTTTGCTTAGGAATTTTTGCTCTTTTATTTTGACAGGGAAATGCGGGTTTTTGCAGGTTTATATTTTTGTTTTTATGGATATGAAATTAGTCTGGAATGTCTTTGATATATGAAGCTATAAACTTAGTTTGGCGACTAGGATACCGATTTTCCTCATCCTGCTAATGCAGAGTTATGCCATTCTGAGGGACAGCAGCCTGAAACACTGAAAGAACCAAATCACTCTCTACAGACTTCCCAAACTGCTGTGGCATTACTTGCTCTCCAGGTATTTCTCTTAGACACCATCTCTTTTGCTATTCTTCCCCACAGGGTCATTATCAGTTTTCTTACAATACATAAAAGCCATCAAGAAAACACAATGTTTGTAGGATTACATTAAGGTTTTTATATTAATAGACAGTTCTATTGAATATACTTCAGAAAAGAATGAATTAAAATGCCTCATTGTATCAGATCATCTTCTGCCTCTCTTCAGGGCTGCCAGGTTCTCCCTGCTCTCACTGCAGCACGTTTCCCTCATGCCCTGTGTAGTTACTTAAAGCTCTGCAAATGAATCTGTAAGTATACTGAAGGTTCAAAAGCTTTATGAGGAATTAAGGTCAATTATCAGCATTCTGTCATGTAAGTATTGTAGAAATTCATGGTCACAGACTAAATGTATTTCAGATTTTACAAAACACAGCTGTTGGCAGGGGTTTTTCCTTCCCTCCACATTTTCTTTCATGGTGCAAGAATGTGCAGAATGGGCTTTTCACTGCTGGTTGGCAAAGCTTTTGATGGTCAGAAGCTATTCCAGTCCTTTGAAACACACTGTTAATGGATTGAAGCAAAGAGACTGGTATCTCAGGCAGTGTTTAAACCTTGAGGCTACACAGCAGTCTTCCTTTTTCTGCTGTTAAAGATGTTATGCGTTTCTCCTTTCCTACCCTTTTGTCTTGTCTGTTCAGATTGTTCTCTGCTGTCAAAGCCTTCCTTTATCAAATCCCAGCCCTGTACCTGATGATCAGTCCAGTCCTCAAAGTACCTCAATTGCAGTGGTCTGTGTTTGGTTCTCCTGGTTTATTACCTGTGCAAAGGGAGTCCACCAAGAGAGATGGGAGAGTCTGGGAAAAGGAGCTGCAATTCTGGAGTGAGTGTGGGAGACTGCACCTCTGAGGGTGTGCTCCATGTTTTTACAGTTTTTACAGTATCTGTCTCAACTTTCTAGCTGGCAGACAAGCTTCAATACTTAGTAAAACATCTGCAGTAAATCTTTGAAAGTTATCAAAATTCTTATCATGAGCTTGGCAATCAAATTAAGGTATGTGGGGTGACATGTACCCCCAAACTAATCCTTCAATTCTGTTGAATCTGATCAGTTCACATACTCCTCTATTCCCTCTTGGCACTTTTCCTCACTGAGGCTGCAATTAAGATACAAAGGGTGAACGTGTTAAGGTCTCATCAATTCAATAATATTTCAAGTTATTGCAAACAAAATTAAACAGCATAAAGATTATACAAAACCTTACAACTCTGTTCCTGCACCTCCTACAGTACATAAAGTTGTTTCTTCCCTCTCCCAGCAAGACCCCTGATACTCAAGTGCTGTGTGTTAGTCAGAGGATCATTGAGCCCTGATAACACCTTGTGCTCTGTGCTGTGACCATGCTCAGACAGGCCAAGCCCTCCCTCACACAGGTCAGCTCCACAGGCAGAGAGACCTCGTCATGTAGTGAAAAAATTATAGCATTTTTCAGAATTTCTAAGCTTTATGTGTTTAACAAAGGTGCTGGATTCTGTCCTGTGTGTTTTCTGTCTCAGAGCAGAAATAATGCTGCATCACAGCCCTGCAGTGATATTTCATATCCACAGATACTTCATGGCAAAATACTTTGTCTGGGACTTCTCAACATGGAAACACAGTGTTCCAAAAGGCTTGCTCATAGTCATATTTATCAGCCAGAATTATGCAATGCTATGTTAAATATTTCAGAAGGAATTAGAAGTTAATTCAGTGGCACTGATCATCTCCTTGTTCTGTTTGTGATTAAGGAGATGCTGTCAAAATGGGTAGGTTAGAAATCAACTTGGTTTGACAAGTGTCTCATTTAGTAGCTCCTTTCTTGAATATTCTGCTCCTTCTTCCTTGACTTCTAATTCAAAGCTAAGCCAAAACACCAAAGCCAGTGACAGCAGCCTCCTCCTTGGTTGGGTTTCAAACAGCTCTTCCCAGAAATGCAAGCTGCCTGATGGTGACACATCAGGAAACGAGGTTCTGTTTGCCTCTTAATTTTCCTTGACTGCTATATAGACTGCTGCCACTTGTCCTTAGATGGAGGTTGATGGCAGCAGGGCCAGCCTGGCAGGCTGTTTCCACATTCAGCTCACAGCCAGCTCCTCTGCAATGACATCCTCTCGAGCCCTGGCTCCCGTCTGGGCTGGCAGCACTGGCTCCTGTTGCAGAGGCTGGCTCAGCATGCAGGGCAGAGAGGGTGAAAATCCAGGGAGGGGAACTAGTGTAGATATTACTTCTCTTCCTTTTAATTCCTCAGTGTCCCCTCTCCTGGAGGAAAGTGAACAAATACATCACTGCTGGAAACTGTGTGAGTGGCTCAGCCAGGTTCACAGGAGGAACCACACTGCTCAGGAGAAGAAGTTGCTCTGAGGCTACTAAAAGAAGATGTCCTTTTCATAGTGTCTCCTAAAATACAGCCATCACAGTCTGCATTAGGAGGGGGAAAGAAAGGAAAGGTGCCTGATATAGAAAATGCTGAGAGGTCAGATTAAGGTGTTCATGTGGAGGGTACATGACACATTCAGACCCATAAAGCTCACAGTCACTGGAGACAGGACATAAAAGCTGAGTGGTGTTTGTTATTCTCTCTCATGCTGGCAGTAATTGTGATGGGAATTATCAGTGACACTGAGCTAAACCTTTCCTCCTGCAGCCTTGTAGGCTGTAATCTTGCTCTGTGTTTAAAATGCTGCAAGGAGCTGAGGCACACAGGGGAGAAGGGCAAGGAGGAAATCCTTACTCTGAGAGAGAAACTTGGAGCACCAAACCAGCATTGGCAGGGCAGACTTCATTTTCTTTTTTGCAAATACAGCAAAGCTTAGCTTGGGGCTTCTTTTGGTAACCTGTCTGAATTGCATTGTGTTATAAAAGCTAATAAAAGTTGAGGTAATCATACAAAGTCATGGCTGAATCTCAGGCTCCATCTTCTCCCAGAAAAAGACACTAACAGCAGCTCAGGCATGGCCATGGCTGTACTTTTCTCCCCTCTGTACACTGTTGATATTACAGCCTTTGGCTTCCTACTGTTTTTCCCACTGGCAGTGATTGCTGTGTAGCCAGCCAGCACCATTTTCCCCAGGGGTATAAAAGCTCTTTTCCCCCCCAAGATGATAAGCTCAAGAGGTGTCCTTTAAAGCAAACTAACAGTTAACTGTGCAATTGCTGTGCACACCTCAGTTGGCATTTTCAGAGTCAAGCTAACATCAAATGTTATTAAATGGAGGTGGAGAGGGCAAGAACTTCTCCTCTGGTCTCCCAAAGAATGTTCTGCCTCTCTTGTACTGTGTATATAATAAACACCATGAAATTCAGTGTTAAGATTTTTACAGATTTGTGCCAGGGCTTATTTGCATAGAAAAATGAATTTGCTTTTTGTGTCCCAGTCCTGGAAATAGGCCATGGCAGAGCTGTGGGGCAGCGGTGGGCTGGGGGGCTGGCAACTCTGCCTTTGCCTAATTATTTGGGAATGAACAGTTTTTCCCAGGAAGAGTTTGTTCCACCCATGACAGTAGTTGGTGAGTGATGTTCCTGTCTTTATCTCCAACCCTGAGCTTTCTGATTCCATTTGTTCCCATTGTCCCCCTGGCTGTGGGAGTCAGACTGAGCTGATTTTCTCTCATCCCTGTCCCACTGCTGTTTCAAAGCCGTGCCAAACCTTCAGACAAAGAAATGCCAAGAGCTACAGATCAACCAGAGCAAGAAGTTTCAAATAATTGCACCCTAGACTGGAAGGCAATATTTGTGTGGGCTGTGTGGAGAGGGGAATGTGTGTACAGGGAAAGGGATGAAACCAAGGGGAAATGATGGGGTTTTGTTGTGCCTTCTCCTTGTCACGTGTATAGCTGGGAGGAAATGGGAACAAGCTGAAGCTAAAATGTGAGATGCATTCAGCTGTTTGCAAAACCAGCAATGCTTCTGCTCATGTTTTTGCAAAATTGTGCACAACATCTTGAGATGGATAAGATTAGAGCAATATGACATTGCTGATGATTAGCAGTGACTGAGGTACCTTTGGTGGAGAGCCATTTTCTAGACTGGACACTGCTGCTGTACTTACATCAGTGGGCTCCCCCAGAAAGTGCTGTCAGGAGAGCAGAGGGCTGTGCACTTTTCCTGCTTGTGTCCTCTAACCCTTGATGACAGCAGAATTACTGTACTTTATGGGAAAACTTTGAAGTGAAAAACTTTAGTTTTCTATTTTTCACTTCTTTGTTGCTACCACTGCAGTTTTACCTGTCTTATAAATTATGCACCGTTTGCCCTCTTGAAATTGTCTGGTTTCTGAGTTTTATGCTTTCCAAAGGTTTTTTCTTTCTGCACTGCTTTAGGTGACTTTGTATGGTACGTGACTCTGAGTGCTATTTATGGGGGTTTGATTTATTGCCTTACTCTCTCAAATCTAGCCAATCTATTTATGTATTTTGTTCTGCTCAGAACCACATTTCCCCCATAAGCTAGTCTGACTTGGTTTTGAAAGTCCTTTCTGAAAAAGACCTACCTCATGTACACACTCCAGTACTTTTTTAGAAGAGAAAAAGCAACTCAGCCAAACTGATCTTTCTTACATAATTTTGCCCCTTACACTATTTCAGATAACATTAGAACGCTGCTCCGTTCTAGTGTCAAGATTTATTTCCCTGAGCTCTAAGAGGTACGTGCTATAGCAATAGATCTGCTCAAATGTTGTACAACAGATGGCCACTGCTTGGATGGGAGCAAAACCCTGGGCTTTAGCTGCCTACTGAAGCTGTTTAATGAGACTGGTTATTACAATGTAGGAGAAATCTGACCCTGGGTTGCCCCAGGTTTTCTGAAATGGTATTGGGCTCTTACCACTTTCTTTGCTGTCCTCTTTTCCTGATGCAATTGCATTTCAAAGCTGAGGTTTGAGGACAACATCTCCCATGTTTTAAGAGGATGCAATTCAACTGATTTCCAGAGAGTTTTCATGCAAAAAAGACTTGAATTTCTTCTGGAGATAACACAGCTCTTTGAAAGTCAAGCTAGTGGCTGTTTTAAAAACATTTTAAAAATACCCACTACAGGCTTTTATGTCTGCTTTAGAATCGACACTGAGGAGCTGCTTTTAGAGTCCAAGATTAAAGTGGAAGGAGTTATGAGCACTGTGCAAGATAATGAACCTCTGTACAAACTACCTGCCTGAGACAATATGTGCCTACATGTTAATAAGGCCAATATGCAGGAACAAGCCATCTTGAGTACTTTGTTTTACTTTTTTCTGTGTTTTTTCTTGGGCTCTGTGAATGCTCTGATGAGATCTTATCTACATCCTGGCTGTGTGGGAGTCAATTCTTCCTCCAAATTGTCTGTTGTTATCCTAGCAGGAGGTTTGACCAGAAGGCTGGAGTAAATTAATGACTAGACAAGTATTGCATATAATTTCTGCTTTGGATACTAGCTATATGGCTTCACAGTTCTTTGAGATTAGCTTTGTAACAGTAACAAGTCTGAACTTAGAGAAGTTCCTGATTTATGGAGGAAAGAAGAAGAAGACATCTATAAATCCTTTGTTATTTAAACGAGCTGGAGACACTGGCATTTCCATTTTAAGGTGATTGCTGCAGACACAGAGGGCTGGAGCCTGCCCTGCCTGCCCTGTGTTAGTGGCAGGATGCTGCTGACAGCCCAGGGGACCAGGCACAGGTGGTCTGAGCTCAGAGTGCTGCTCCTGACAGCACCTCACTTCATCTCCCTGCCTCTGCTTCTCCTCCTCCTCTGTTCAGGAGATGAACTCAGAGCTGCCTCCTGCTCTACAGAGTGTGCAGTTTAGAGGGAGCTTGGCTGAGTCTGAGCCTGTGGCTGTGCTGTAGTACAGGATCATGGCACTAACCCTGCTGCTCAGGGTGTGCTGGCACAGATGCCCCCTCCCAGGAGCAGTGTGTATGAGCAGAGTGTGGCTCATTCTGGGTATCACTGCCTTTCTGTGTACCTGGCAAACAGATATCAATCTGAGTGCTGTGCTGCTGTTCTGTGGGCAGTTGTTCATGCAGCAGTTTCATTAACCAGCAGCAGAAGCAGCCTCTTGAGCACAGAATTTGTTTCCAAGGAAATTGGAAACCTGGCCTCTAATCAAGTGGATGTTTTTTAATGCTATAATACGAGATTATTCAATGTTGTCATATGGGTACTCTGCAGTGTTTTTCTGTAGTTATAACATCAACATTTCATTAAGCTGAATGTTATTATGCAGTTTCAATTATCTGAATCTTGCTTATGCAGATATTTCTAACAACTGCACGCTAAAGCTAAATGTTTAATTTATATATTTATCTGCTTTACGTGAAGGAGAGGAAAGCTTCTAGTTCTATCCCAGTAGTGGAGAGCTGCCCCCAAAATATGCCAGGAAGATTACTCTAAATGTTGCAAAGAAAAATAGAAAAAAATTAGGAAAACCAGAAGAACTTATTAGATTTTTTTTTTTTTTTAAATTGCTCTTGGCAGAACTGATTTACCCTGCTTTTGTATTTTTGAATGATTTTGGGAATGTAGGTAGAGTTGTATAGCCTGATGACTCACAGAATACCTCTGGGCAAAACAATGTGCTTAAGACATAGAAAAAAAATTGAATAGATATTTTAATGATCCAAAAATTACTGGCTGGGGTTTAAATCAGGTGAATTCTTATTGGTATCAGCACAACTAGAACAGTCAGACACTGCAGCAATCAGGAAGAGGAAGCAGGCAGCACAGGAAATCTACTTTCAGATAGTTTTTTACATGCAGTTTTTCCCATTGAGCCTGTGTTCTAGTGTCCATAACTGCTGGATCAGGACAGGGATCAAGAGAGGAGCACAGGGATTTGTGAGATAACTCATCCCCCTCTGCTAGAGGGACAGCAGCAGCACCCCAGTGGAGAGAGCAGGCAAGGCTGAGATGGCACTGGGGTTTGGGGACTCTCCCCAGGGGAGGCTGCTGGCTGCTGTGTGAGCTGGGACCAGGCAGCTCATGATTTCATGGCACAACTGCTGCCATCCTATGGGAACTTCATCTGACTTAGGATAAAACCAAACAGAGCCTTGAGGAGGAGGGAGGAGCAGTCTGAGAGCTATGGCAAGTCAGAGAGGGGCTTCATTCCTGACCTACTACCACCACTGCTGTTTCCAGCACCTAGAAGAGCATTCACAGGAAAAATTCAAACTAATCTTACACCTGAAGGCAAGCATAAGAAGCAGGTTAACTCTAAGCTTCCCTTCATCAGTTAGTGACCAATCCAGGCTGTCTCCTGTTCCTTGAGTAGTGCTCAGACACACACAGATTTCTGGTTACACTGTGAATTCCTTTCCAAATGTCACTCAGACATCACCTTTGCCTTCTGTCCAGTGATGTCTCTGTAAGTCTTGCTTGAACTGTCTGCACTGAGTGAGGGTTTCTGGGAAATGGCCTTGATTTTCATTGCCATTTAATTGGATAATGTGGGACATTGTGCTTGGTACCAGGATGATGAGCCCCTTTAGATGTTTAGTACATTTTGCAAAGTATCATATCGATTTATACTGCTTTGAAAGAATGCTTGTACCTTAAATATTAGTCATTGTGAACTCTGATAAAACCTGAGATTATTTTCTCAATTTACAAGTAGATCAATATACCTGAAGGCAGAGACTTCAGTGGGGCACAGAAAATTTAGGCACATTGGTTCCATGTTTTTTCAAACTGGATTAATGATTCAAATTGCTTAGATGGCATTAAAAAATTCAAACACTGGTTATATATATTATATCAAATACTGCAATTTTCATAGTGCTTCAGTATAATAAAGACTCTTTGTGGCTATACTTTGCCTCAGCTCCTATGAATCCACATGACTTCAACCCTGCTTTCAACTGCCATAACATTGTGATTTATGTAGGTTTTTATGCTGAAACTAATAAGTTAAACTTTCACAATAAGGAAGTTAAATCTCAAACAGGTCCTGACAGCTCTATTAATCATATAAAAAACATGATTTTTGTTATGCATCCTCACAGAGAATTTTATGCATAAAGTATTGCCTGGTTTAATCTGAATAATCTGCACAGAAGAAAAACAGCTCTCTGAGAATAACAGCCTTGAGAGTGCAGTGGAGCTGTGCTGATGGACTGGAGCAGCAGGGTACTGACAATCAAGGAGAGCAGAGTAGTCCCAGGTAATTTACCACAGAACAGGCATTGTAATGGATTCTTCAACAGAAATGGGATG
The DNA here is from genome assembly GCF_001522545.3 of Parus major. Lineage (NCBI taxonomy): Eukaryota > Metazoa > Chordata > Aves > Passeriformes > Paridae > Parus > Parus major. The sequence goes on from NC_031783.1 coordinate 5,360,590, forward strand.
AGCTGCTAAACAGGCACACCACTAAAAATTCAAAACTGGTTTTGAAGTCAAGCAGACATTGCCATGTCAGTAGAAATCTGCTTCTTATCCCTGAACAGACTTCAAAACACAAAAAAACCCCAAAACAGAAAACCAAAACCAAACCAACCAACCAAAACAAAATAAAAAAAATAAAAATTAAAGAATGGAGTACAATGTTTCTTTGATCTGTGTCCTAAAGAGGGAACCAATTGTCACCCTGTTCCCACATTGCTGGAAAGATGTTTGCATAAGTGAAGAGCAGCTGTCATGTTGCCTTCTGTCACCTCATGCTCCTCCTTCCTTTCTCAGTGACAAACACACCTTGTAGAAGGTGTACAAGTGCACAGCCTGCAGGCTCAGACCTCACTGTGTGGCAGTGACCTGCCCAGAGGTGCAATGGGCAGAGCAGGGGGTTTGGCTCAAGCCAGAATTGTTGATGCTGATGGGAACTTGCCTGTTGAGAACATGCCTCTCTTTCCCAGCAGCAGCCAAGAACAGGTAACACTGTGACCACATTCTGGCTTTTCCCTAACTCATCTATAAATGCAAGAGCTTTCTTCAGTTTTGGTGACTATTTCATTCAGCCTTTGAACTTATCCTGTTGTAGTCTCTGGAAGCTTAGAATGGCATCTGCAGAAATGGCTACAGAAAAAAGACTGTGCATGTAATCCTCTGATTTATGCAGCAGAACTTTGGTGAACTCAGTATCTGAGCACTTTTCTTTCCATAAGAAAATTCCTAGAATACTCTCATTTGGAAGGCACCCATCAGAGATTTTGTTTTCCAGAGCTGCCTTTGGTCTAGACTGCGCTATCTTCCTAGTCAAAGACTGCCTTCCCCTTAACTCTGTTTATTCTCTTCTGTACTTGGGTTTTCCTCCTTACATGTGCATTACAGAAATTCCCTTCTGTGGATGTGTTGGATTTTGGGTGACTTTCCTCCCAGAGATACTGGATTCAAGAGAAAAAGAAGCCCTTGGGAGCTTCCTGGCATCAACCTAGAAGTGTTTTAAAGAAATGTTGACATTGCCAATTACCACCTTCTGTAGGTGAACCATTCTGTTTGGTACATTGATTGGAAAGAGTCTCCCTTTGTGGTTACTCAGCCACTTTTATTGTTTAAGTATAAATCACAATCTGGTGGGAAATGAAACGCTGTTGTTTGTATGTTATAGTTCCTTGTCTTTGAGTATAATTGCAATTATGTTCTGTAGTTATAGCAAATACTCTGAATGTATTACAAGGAGGCAGTAGGGAAGGAAAAACCTGCTGCAGTGCAGTTCAGAGCCTATTCCCAAGTCCTAACGTAATTTACTGACAATGAATTCTGCGAATTATTCATAAAACAGCAGTGGGCCTCATTTAGCAACATGACAGGGCTGCATGTAATTAGAACTCTTTTAAAGTGGGTTTTTTTTGGTCCCCTATAGATCAATTGTGCCTGCTATAAATGTTGCTAAAATAAAACGTACAGATTTTCACTGTAAAATGCAGTGCAGCCATCTGGCTCTTAGTCTGGGAGTACCTGGTGGATGCTCCAGGTGATTCAGTCTCCAGGGACCTGCTCTGAATATCCTTTATTTCTTCTCAAGACTTAACAAATGCAGGCAGCTCTGTAGAGACAACCTGGAGCCTCTGCCACGTTTCATCTACAGACTGGGCAGAACCTTTGTGGGCCATCCCTTCCATCCAAAGGAGAGTCAGTGATGATAAACTTTTATTTACTCATCCCAGTATGAAAATAATTGTAATTTTAGCAAATCAGCCCATTTCTCTACGTTCCAAAGTACAAAGTATACCCTTCTGGTACGTGTCTAGAAAAGCTTCTCAACCATCACTTAAATGACCACACTTTGGGTTTTATGTGAAATCTCAGTTCTGTGACAGTTTTCCAAGGGCCTGGAACACAATTCCACTGAGGTGGTACTCAGGTACAGCCAGATATATCTGAAATAGCTGCTAAATATCAGTTGCATTTCTGGAGCCAGCTACTTTATTGTCTGCTTAATGAAGAGGAGCTGCTACTTTATGGCCTTTCTATTGCTGAGTTTGAGGGTAAAACACTAAAAAAAAAGTAAACTCACATAAATCTCGTCAAGTACTCTTCTCCCTAATGTTTAAAATCTTAATTCAAAGCTCGCTGAAGTCAAGGGGGACCTGTTTGTTAACTTCAGTGGGGCTTAGATCAAGCTGTGAATGTTTGACTAATGGCTGTTATGTTCCATTTAGATAATCACCTCTTCTGTTATCCCTTTTCAACTGTTCAAGTTTGCTTTGCCCACAGCATTATTTTGCATGTCATTTGCTTCTCTCTGCTGCTTCTATGCCAGTGGCCTAGTCATAAATGGGGCTTACATTAGCTATGTAATTATGTTTTCTGAGTATATGTTGAGCATTTATTCATGTTTGAAGATTACAAAACAAGCATATGTATATTTGAGTGAGATAATACTCTGCAGACTTGGGAGGTCAGTCCTGTTTAAGGGAAACTATAGGTTAAAAGGGTGGGATATTAATGATCTTTTTTGCCAAGTTCAGCATTTCCTTTCTCAATACCCTCCCTCCTTGTCAAACCTTTGCAAATCTACTCAATCACACTATTTTCTGAGTTACAGGAAGTAAGTCTGTGTATCTTTCCAACTGAAAGAGAGGAGGTTTAGATTAGATATTAAGAAAAAAATCTTTAATGAGAGGGTGGTGAGGCCCTGGCACAGGGTTCCCAGAGCAGCTGTGGCTGTTCCTGGATCCCAGGGCCAGGCTGGATGGAGCTTGGAGCAGCCTGGGATGGTGGAAGGTGTCCCTGCCATGGCACAGGGTGGGATCACATGGGCTTTAAGGTCCTTTCTAGGCAAAACCATTCTCTGGGTCTCTGGTTCTACAATCTCACTGTGAGCACAGTAGATGCTGAAAGCCAAATTATCAGAGTCTAAACCCAGAGTGTGGCATTAACTTCTGCAGGCTGTGGAGATTTATCTCCTCTGGTGACCAGATCCAAGCAGTCTCCAAAGTAGAAAACATCATTTAAAAAAGGGATGGGACTGCCAAAAGACAGGTCCTCATGACTTTTCTTTCATAATTTGTACATAAATATGTTGTTCCTGTGTACATTTAAAATTATTCCTGGACCATACAAGGCTCAATTTCCATACTTAATATAGTGCAAAGAGTAAACCACATGGTTAAAAATTTACAAGTTTGGTTTCTCACAGAGTTTTCTCAGAAACTAATCATATTTGATGAAAGTGGAATTGAAAACAGAAACTCTCATAAACACTGCAAATTTTCAGTTCATTAAGTCCTTAGAGTAATGCCTGGATGTTGAAGAACAGCCCATTCTGTTTCTTTGGGATCTCAGCCTGTGCTTCCAAAACCCATCTGGAACCTTGTGATGGTCCTGGGTAAGAAATGAGTACAAAGAGACATTTATGGGGGCTGGTTCTTTCCTGCCCCTCAGCTGAGCACTCCATCCTCCTGGCTGTGGCACCTGCTTTAACTGGGCACTGCTTGTGCAGACATTTAAATGCTTCCATGAAAAGGTGCAGGTGGGAGGAGAGTGGAAGACAGGAAGGCAGGGCAGGTAGAAAGAGGGGAGCAGGTGAACAGAACCACTGCTGTGTAGAAAGAGGCAATGAGAGAGAGGCAGTGCTGTGCAAGGACATTTGATAATTGAAAAATATCTTGCAGAAAATTCCAAGAAGGAAGAGGTTTTAACCAGGGAGCTTTTTCAGAGTGGTGAAATGTTTGAGAGCAGCAGGGAGCACTGTGATGTCGTTTATCTGAAATGCTGATGTCCTCTGGAATAAGAAAGTCTTACCTTCTCTCAAGCTTAAATGTTTAATTTTGGGACTGACAGAAATTTTTTGAGAACTTTTCATGAAGATAGGGTATGTTCTGAAAATAAATAAATAAATAAAGGGTTTAGAAATAAGTTTTCAATCTATGAAAATTAAATTTGTCCAAAACTTCCAGAACTGTTAATAGAGAGTGAAAACAAACCTTTGCAAAGCAGCCACCAGTTGGCAGCTCTTACTTGGCCTGCCTAGACCTTGGATCCCACAGAGATCTCCACCCCTGGCAGGTGTGTACCCAGAACACCAGGCATAGATGCACCACTCTGTGTGGCCTAAGGAACATTTCAAACAGGACACCTTAGCAAGAGAAATTGGAGCAGGAGGTCAGGCAAGGGCATTTGAATGAAATTCCTGCTCATTTTTGAGTAGGTATGTCTTGCCTCTTTCCCCCTTATTGTGGTAAAAAAAATCTACTCTAGACCATAAGAGATGCTTGCACAAATATGAAATAAAGTGCAACAAAACAGCGTTTCAGGGGATCCAGGGCATGTTTCCTTCACCTAATTCCTGCTGTGCCTGCTCTGTTCTGCACTCATAGGTAACAAATCACTTAGAGTAAGGAAAAGACAGAATTGTGGCTCTCTTTCTTCTCTGCGTTCTCCTGGGGAATTTATGGGGCAGTGAAAGGCATTTTGGCTGCGGTGCTGAAGAGGTGACATTAGAAATGACATTTCCCTGAGCATGCCCAGGGATTATACCTCTCCTCAGGCTCTGGCTAAGGGATAAGCAGGAGGTAAATCAGTCAGTAATGGTGCCAAAGTTGCTGTACTGGGATGTTCACAGCAGCGTTTTCCTCAGCTGTGTGTGACTGCGGTGTAGATGTGAGCTGTGTGCTGAGGGATGGGGATGCACACAGGACAGTGCAGTCAGTCTTTTAAAGCTGCTTTTCTTTCTCTGAGTTCTGGGAATTTTCTAGGTTAATTTCTCCTGCAAAGTTTTTAGGGATTTCTATTTGTTTTTTATTAGTTTCTCAAAAGAACTGTGTAACTGCTGCAGATTTCCATGCTGCCAATTCCTGCATTAAAAAGAAGCAGAGTAAAGCATTTCAGGTCTTATTTTAAAGCTTTGACTTTTCAATTCCAAATCATCCTATGGCATATGGATTCATGACCAATGTACTCTTGTATATGGCCTCAGTCCAGCAAAGCACTTAAGCACATGCTTAATTTTAATTTTGAACTAAATGGGGCAGTGAATCACATGCTCTAAATGAGGTTAAAATTAAAATTAACCATGTGGTTCTTCTGGATGGGGGCTCTGTACACTCTTTCCACTTCTTGCCAGCATTTCCATTACTGAGAAATACTCATTCTTCTCGCCTTTCACCTTCTATTTATTCACTGTTCTTTAATAGTTTTCTTTGCTTCTTAATCAAATGGATCTAATTTCTGTGAAAACCTATGATATCAATTCAGCATACATAAACTGATAGCAAGATAGAATCCCAAGGCAAGTGGAATTCTTTCTTTTTCGTATTTTTGATGTTCCTGCAGCTTATTCCCCATTCATAGATATATATAAGAATTAAAAGGCAATTTGAAACAGCTGTTGCTGCCTCTTCTCATCAAAGAATTTTAAAATCATATTTGCCATATCGAAAAAACCCTAGAGACTGGAAGGATTTGTGATGATTTGCAGTCATCTGATTAGAAGCAAAAAGTCAGAAATTAATTTCAGTCACTTCTACACTCAGCATCTTTTGAAAGGCAGAGATAAGGCAATCTCTTTATCTTATGTTGTATATAGTTCAGCTGGACTGTATCAAAATGATCTCTCATCCCTTTCACTAGCAGGACATAAACTCTGGGACATCTATTAGAATAATAGGGTAATGTGCAGAAAGAAATGGAGAGAACCAGAGTCTAGTTGCTGGGATTTTTTAATTTTAAGATGTTATTCTGTGCAGAAAGGGCTGCTTTCAGCTTCTGTAATTAGCCTGAAACTTTGGGCTCACTGACCTCTGTGGGAATGAATGGACACAGATTGTGGCATTGTTAGAACAGAGCAAGGCAAAACAAGGTGTAAGAAAGTTATTGAGTGTACAGAGATTTTTGTGTGTCTCCCTTACAGGAACAACATTTTGGGCAAAGAATCATTATCTTGACGAAGTTTAAGCGCAGTAAAATGTGAAGAGCAGGGAGATATCTCAATGCTCACACTGGATTTGCAAACACTCACAAAAACTTGTGGAACTTCTGTCAGTCTAGAAGTCCAGAGGAATTGAGGATCCCAAGCAAGTGCATCCAATCCCATGTGAACCATCCCTGGTCATTTTTTAATGCAGAGAAATGACTTTGGCAATGGTCTGGTCGAAAAACCTTCCTCAGAAAATCTACCTCATTTTAGAATAAGGAGTAATTTCTGTTCTGCTCTGGCCAACAGGGACAGGAAGAGGAGGGGGATTCATTTCTACTCTCTTGCTTTTATCTGTAGTATTGCAGGATAGCACCTGGGGAAGCCTTTTCCCCATCATGCTCTTCCACTCTTTATTTTGTCTTCTTCAGGTTTTCCTCTTACTTAAACACAAAGATAAAAGCTGGTGTGGTCAAATTCATCCCTCCCAACTCTACCTGGTACCTACTGGAGGCTATTCCCACATACACAGAGGCACCCTTGAATTCTTGGTGGATGCACCCTATGGACTTCTGCAGTTTTATTACCAAAATAAACCAAAGGAAGCTCATAAATGCATACCAGGAACACCACAGCACAGATTAAACTGTTGGCCCTATTCAACCAGCCCCACATCCAGCAGCTCAAGCTTGTGAGTCCAATACATGCCAAAACTGCCTTAGAGTGGAGACCTCACAAACAATCTTTAGCATCCAAACATTTCTGGTTTGTTGGTTTCAGACTACTTCTCTTTGTTCTAATTAGGTATGAAGAGAATAAGGAGATGTTTTTTCTTACCTATTTCTCCTCTTTGTAGTGTATTGATTGCTTTACACTTCCTTAGAAAGATCAATATTCCATTAGGAGCAGAGGAATAGCACTGTAGGAGAAACAAACCTGGCTGTTGCCAAAGTAGAAAGCTCAGTGTTGGAAGACAAAAGTTTTTTTTCCAGAAGTGGAATGAAAATCTTTTGGATAACTGAGCACATGATGGTGCATTTCTACAGACCTGCTGGGTGTAACTGTTATTGTCAAGAGAAATTGGTTTGCCCATCTCTACCAAATATGAATTAACCTGATAAATGTGCTAAAGGAAACAATTTAGCAGGGTGGTACCAAGCAGGAGTGCAAGGAAAGGATGGAATGATGTTCTGTTTAATTTCACTGGTACATGGTGCACAGAGAGTCACAGAGATGCTGTCACACCTAATGCCTGTTTTTCCTAAAGCTTGTGTTTCTGTGCTGTGGGGCTGCTCATGCAAGTGAAACCAGCACAGTCAGGCCATATCAGAAGTTGTTTTTCAGATTTTTGGAAGGTGCATGTGATGTTTTTCTTCTTTGATTTTCTTAATTGCATTTTCATAATGAATAGGAAGCTGTATAATCATATAATGAGGCTTTGTAATTATGATAGGTACAGGTATAATTAAAAATCTTTACAATATATCTTGAATAAAAGCAAGTTTTCTTCTATGAAGATATTTTAAAAGATTAGCAGAGGTGTTATTTGTGTTTGCAGGTTTGGAGTCAAGTGGGAGGCACCAATTTATTTCCAGCACTCCATATATTTAATAAAAAAAATTATCTTGGCCTTCCTGGAAATTCTCATTAATATTTCCAAGCCTCAACGGAGCCCAGATTCCCCCCTGTACAGATGCTGTACAGAGTAGGAAGTCCTTAAGAAATTTCACTATTGAGATTCAGCTTCTCTGATGTTTAAAAAAGCACTTAAAAATTTCAGGACTGGCCCCACTGAGTTCTCTGAGGGGTGACACTGGTGGTAAGTTTGACTCTTGATGTACAAAATGTTCCTACACTTGTTTAAATGCCTGAGTGGGCCCTGGAAAGGCTGAATTCCAGTGAGTCCCATATATCAGGTGCAGCTTTTAACCTCTGGCCACAGGGGCATCTTTGGTATGATGACCTCAGAATTCTTCCAGATCAGTATTTTAAAGAGTTTTTTTCATAAATATATATATAATTTAGTAATGAGTTCATTTTAGAATTAACTTTTGCCTAAATGAGAATAAATTTCCTTAGAAATAATTCTTAAGTCTGACAATGTAATTTTTTTTAAAAAAAATTATATTAGAAACAAAGTACATTATGCACACATGAAAATTCCCTTTATCATATGTGGGGAATGTTCTGGATAAAAATCCCCCTTGCTCCATGAACAGTACTTTTTAATTATAAGTGCCAGGAAAATATATGAATATAATGTGGCTTGGGTTTTGACTCTAGCTTTGACCTTTCTCCTCAGATAATATCAATGGGGTTTGTACAGCTGAATCTCTGCACACTTAAAGCCATGAAACTCTATTGTGCTTGAGGGGAAAAAAATGGGAAAGCAGAAAATTGTTACTCAAGGACATAACATTTGAGATGGCCATGAGCCAATGGAGTAGAAGATGTAGTAAAGCCTGGAGAGTGGTGACTAACTGTGAATGCAGTGATGCTGAGCAGACTTGTCACTTTCATTGACACCAAACAATTTCAGCTGGAGGTGAATACAAGTTTTTTGTCAAAATAACTTTTTTGTTGGTATTTCCAGAAAAAGGCCTCAGCTGACAGACATGGATGTGGCTTGGCTGGTTCTCTGATTATTTCCAGCTTTGGTTTTGATCCTTTTCTTAGTGATACAAAGGTATTATCATCTGCCTTTCTAATATACTGTGCTGAATTTTGAGGTGAATAGGAATTACAAATTCAGAGGAGGAATTTCTCACACTGTCAGGACTTCTCCTGCATGACTTCATCATGGCCACAGCTTCACCCCTCTGCAGCACAAGGAGATTTGGAGGTGCCATTTGGGGGGACTTGGGCCAGGCCCAGGTGAGGGACACAGGAGGATGGGTTGGTGTTCCCTGCAGGGTTCATGGAGGGGTGAAAGCCATGCTTCCAGAAGGGAAGGACAGCGTTTCAGAAGTTCAATGAAGGAAATACATCCCACAGACTGCTGTCCCTTCTCCACAAGACAGGCAGGAGCAGGGAGGCAGAGGCAACATTTCAATCAGCCCTGGCTCACTGAAGCTGTTTCAATGTGAGGGCAGGGCTTTGCAAAGCCACGAGGAGGGGTTTACTCCAGCAGAAAGCTTTCCTTGACAAATTGTTAGTGACAGAGTTTCCTCTCTGCTCTGTGGTCCTTTGGCACAAAGGACTTTTGCCAAGTTCTTCACAGAACTGTCCAACTTTTATTTTCACAACAACTGAGCTCCAACTTCAAAGCTGAGGTTCTTTACTCATGCTTTGTGATAAAGAGGAGAAGGAAATAAATTCAATGAGCTAAAACAAGTGGCATATACAATGATTTAAAAAAAGAGTACTTTAAGAATCTCACTTGTTTTAAGTCAAAACATAAAAGATGTATCTTTCTCTTGCATCTCTTATCAACTGATTTTGTTAAAGGTGAGCAAGAAACATCGTGTCCACTCATTCAACCACCAGCTGCTAGTTCACAGATCCTCCTTTTTTTTCCTCTTTTTCTTTTCCCCTCAGAAGGGAGAATTACTGCCCTGATGTGAAGTAAGATTGTCTTTATTGCTCCATTCAGTGGCTCCAGGCTTATGCTTGCACCATGGAGAGCAAAGCTTGGCTTCTGCTTTCATCCAGTTTCTCTCCTGATCTCTCTGTGTGGGGATGAAAAACCTCGGCCCTTTGGCCTGGGGGCTCAGCTCACCTTCCCAGCACAGCAAGTCTTGGTTTGTGGGCAAAATTCTGCAATTGTGAGAGCAAAGACCTGTCTGAACTTTCAGTAGCATTTGAGTAGTGCCTTCTGCCATTTTCTGCGTTTACATTGTCAATAAATGTGTTTGCTTGAGGCCTCTGTGGGAGAGTCGGGATCCTGGGCACTGCCTGAGGGAATTCTTGAGGCCTTTTGTCTCTAATTAATCACAGAATATATATGTTAAATTATTTATAGAAATAAGTTATGCCCTTTGAAGGCTTAAATTATTTAAAAGGCTTTTAATCTCTCCTAAATAACTCTTTCAGAGACCTCTTATGTGCTTCAGTGTTAGAGGGTCCAACTTGCATCATCTTTGATGTTCCCTGAAGTTGGGACTGCATGTGGGAAAGTGCACCCCTGAATTTTCTACACAGTGTGATCTGACAGGAAAAACAGAGAATGGACAGTGGAGAGGGCAGAGGGTTTTCAGGCCCATGTGTGTGTGTGTCCACACTGAAATGGGAAAATGACCCCATCAGGGAACATGGATGAGCCCAACTGTAGCACTGACATGCAAAGGATTAATCCACAGGTGGGAAAATGGAAATTTACCTGAAAAGCTCACAGTGTTTTCTTTTTTTTCTTTTTCTTTTTTTTCCCCTCTAAAGGTAATATTTCCATGTAAAAACCACACAGACTTCAGATTTAAGGTGTCCATGGGCACTATTTTCCAGGCATCTAGCAAGGTATTTCCAGAAGGGGCTATAATTAACAGCATTTGAAATCTGCCAAGGAGCGTTTTTCTGCCCACATTATCATTAAAATAATTTTTCTCGGGGCTCCACTTCTTAGGAAAAAGCAAACAGTTAAGAAAGGACTAGTCATGGTCCAGGAAAACAGCAAAGTCCAATTAAAAGTACTCCAATGGGCTATAAATCAGTAGAAACCAATTCTCATGCATTATTTGAAAGCCAGTGGTTCTCCTCATTAATTAAGTGACCAGATCAGTAATTTTTTTAATGCTGCTGAGCCATGGTTTGGATTCCACTGGAGCAAAATTAATCCTGAAAGAAACCTCCTGAAACCAGAGGCTTTGCAGCTGTACTAAAGTTGTCTAACTCAGCCTGTAAGTGATGAACAGCATTTATTATATTTATACTTTGCCAAGGCACTGGATTTTCTTCTACTCTGGTTAAACACATCACAGAAATCCACCCACACAAGTAGAAATTGTACACTTATTTAGGATAAAAGCTCTCCTTACTTTTATAAACTTCTAGTCCTAAAAACAGGTTTTCTGTGGCTGATGAATGCCAGGGTTTCCTTAGGATGCCAGGGTTTCATTTGGAAAGGATGACATTTGATATCATTTGTTCTTTATTGCAGAAATAAAATTATTTTGATTTAAACATAAAATGAAACTATTAGGAGATGGAACTTGCATAACCACAAAGTAGAACTCCTACAGGGGCTGGGAGACTGCTGATGCTGATGAGATAAAATAGTTTTTAATGCACAAGCTGTGAAAAGGTGAATTTTAGCATTATGATTCTTGTGAGGACAAGAATGGATGCAATCTGCTTGCTGCTCCTTAGCTTTGCAGGAGGGTTAATAGAACATTTTCCACTGTCTTTGGGAGCAACCAGGGAGACAAAAAGTTCTGGGAACTCAGAAAGTTCAGTGCCAGCTGAGCTGTGACCTGTGACATCTGCCTGTGGTTTGGCTGGTGAACTCACCCTTTCCCAGCAAGAAAAAGGAAATATTGGGAACTTCTGGCAGAAACTCCTATTGCTGAGACTTTACCCTGCATTTTATAAATGTGTTTAACTGTATCTAATCTTGCTTGTGAAATCAGCATGACTGAGGCTGCCTTTGGTATGGTGCTTATGTGGAATATGGAGTGAAGAGTGGGAAATATTCCGGTTCAGGGGACCATCAAAATTAGTGCTTGTGCTATCTTGGGCCCAGTAATGGCTAAGAATGAAAAACTGATTTCAGATTTTTTTCTTTTATAAGTTTTTGTCCTCTAATATTAAAATTAAAATTTGGGATTACTCCAGTTGGAGGAAGTAGGTTTTTCTTTTTACTTTTCACTAACTTGAAAGCTTAGCTTTTCAAAATTTTAGAAAGTCAGAGGAAAAAGAAGGTGGAAAAAACATCCCTATAATTAATTTTTTTCTCTTTTTATTCTGTGCCAGAAAGAAACAGAGGAAAAATATAGGAACAAAACCACAAAAAATAAATGGTCTTTTCTGAAACAGCATGGAAAAAACCAACACTGCTAAAAACTTTCCAGCTTTAAAAAACGCCCAATCTTCATAAATAGAAATGTTCACCAGCTCTCCTTCTAATGAAAGGAGAAACCAGGTTAGACCAAATTGCTGTGTTACTATCAGGTTGACTAAAAATTGGATCTAATAACATGACAAATTACATTTTTTATGTCCTTTGTGCATGGTTGAAGCTCTGGCAATGGCAGGAGTAGTAGATACTTATGGGAAAAAACATGAAAATATAAAGCAAAGGTTGCTTGTACTTTCCTTGTTACCCCCTCACTTGCTTCTACGAGTCAGCAATTTAGGGACTTCCTGAGCCAGAGGTTGCCTCTGCTCCACTGGCTTTAATAACCATTGAGTTATTAATAAAATATAATATAACGAGTGAACAACCTCCCCTCACGGCTTTCAGGGGTCTCCTTTGAGTTTCACGCTCTGCAGCACCTCATGACAACTTTCTGTGACAAGAAGCAAGTCAACAAAGCACATCTCTAATTGTTGGTAGTAGATGTATACATTTATTTCAGAATGACTGTGTTTCCTGCACGTTGTATCTGTCCAGGCTGATAAACCTTCTGTGCTGCACCACATCCCCCTGCTCCTACTGCATCTGCCTGTGTTAGTCCTGTGCTGCCTCCTGCTAGGATAAAACCACATCTGGCTTTCCATCCAGTGAAACAGATGTGGCCAAGCTGCAGGCTCAGTGCAGGAGCAGCAGTGGTGACCAGGACCTTTTGGAAGCAGGACCTTGCAGCATCCTGCTGTGTGTTTCTGCCAAGCTGCACTTCCCAGTGCCTCCCCCACCTTTCCAGGACTGGAAGCAAAGGTCAGTGTGTACCTGTGCAGTGCATCAGACCAGCCTGGGCTTCAGCTCCTGTATTTTGGATTGTTTGTCAGACCCACACAGTGCCTGTCTTGCAGGGGGGTGAACAGTGAGCAGACCTGAGGCCGCTGGTTTCCTGTTCTCCAGCATCAATTGATTTAAAGTGATCCTTGCCTGTACAGACCTTGGATAATCCATCTGTCACTTGGGAGGGAGGGAGCTGAGAGCTGGTACAGGTGACCAGAGGGATTGCTTCACCTCCTGGGTTATGCAGGGCTTCTCTGGCTGCAGGTGCTGCTCTGGGCAGCCAAACCTGTGCATCATCACCTCTGCCACAGCTCTCAAGCTGGAAGTGGCAGTCACACAAACATCTCCCACTCCTCTTTTGCTGCAGTCCGGCCTCTCTCTTGCTATATCCCCTTTCTCCAGGTGCATCAGGCTCACAGCTGAGGGTGTGTGTCCCAGCCAGGAGGCATCTTCTCCTTGGCCCCTTGCAGCTTTGCTCTGTAACCCCAGCTCTCCCTTCACCTTTACCTGCCACTTCTTCTGGAATGGCTTGAAAGCATTCCAGTCAGTCTGCAAATTCCCCAGGGTTTACTAGACCTGGGATGGTTCCCTTTGCTGGGGATGGGGCACACAGGCACTTGTGGCACTGATTTGCTCTGAGAGGGTGAAAATCAACTGTTGTGCAGTGGGCACTGCCATCTTCTGCAGCTCTGCAGGGCTGTCCCAGCCTGGAATGAGGTGAGGTCAAGGGACCAAATTCACCTCTGTACAAAACCCTGTGCAATAGTTCAAATCCCAATTATTTTCTTGGATCAAGATATATTTTGTCCTGGTCCTTGAAACAGAGAGACTCAAAGGGTGTGTTTGAGTCAGGTGCTCCAGAAGTAAGTGCCTTCAGGGACCTGTCTAAAATGGATGAAGTTTACCTTCTGTAATGAATTTAGATGATGCTATATTGATTTCCAAGAAGATGAGGAGAGAGCATAAGATATTTTGTCCAAAACAAAAAAGAAAAAGCTGTGTGGAATATAGCTTTCACCAGACTTATCCCCATTTGAACCATTCAAATCTTGCTCAGATTCCACTGTGCATTTTTTCCCTTTAGTTCTATAGTTACTTGTAATTACAGAGGTATATCAGCACCTGAAATGGGGAACTAGGGAAGAAGCTGAATTGGATTAGCTGCTGTTCTTTACTTTGATGTGTTAGCTCTGTGTTCCTATGATAGAAACCTTTTGTTTTATCCAGTGCAAAATCAATGCTAGTTCTAAATCCCAGCTCCAGAGAACTCAGCAAATACATAACAGAATAGCTATTATTTCTTAAATAATCCATAGCAAAGTGAATTTTCACATTACTCCTGCATAATCTTTCCAGTGTCATTAAAACAAGCAGCTCACTCTGCCATAGGAATTTTCCTATTTTCTATGTTGTTTTTTTTAATAAAAGATGATAGGTTAGAGAATAATTTTTTCTTATCTATTTGCTTTGTGTCTTAAGCACGGTCTATTTTTAATAAAGTTTTGGAGATACTCAAATAAAATACCACATGAGAGTCTCCTACCTGAAAAATTAAAATTTGTCTGTCATTCACAAGTATACAGAGATGATCCTTCTCAAAACATTCTCAACAGAACCTGCAATCCTGTAAAGGCTTAATGAATTAGAAATCAGATATTTTTTTCTTCCCAAAATGTGTCTGCAGAATTCTCCCTCCAGCTGTTCTGGTGCAGTTCATGCCTAGCACACTCCTGTCGGTTTTGTTTCGACTTTCTTGTCAGATGGAGCTGTTGGTGGTGCTGAACATCGGGGTGAGGCTGTGGTGCCCCTAAACATCCTCAAGGGATGCAGCTCCTGCTCCTCTGTGCTCTCAAGTGAGCTCCCCAAAGATGAAAAGCTTTAACCCACTGAGCAGCCCTCCTTGGTGGGAAGTTTGCTCTGTATCTCAGGAATCCAGCTGAGAAACACTGAATTTCTCCTGTGTTCCACGTCAGATCATAATTTTTTGTTTAATGAACCACTGATTAATGCTGAATGTCCACCAAAGTAGCAGGATGGCTTGCTCAGAGGAAAGATGCATGTGGCCCATGGACCAAATGACCAGATCTTTTTGACCTTTTTTCCAGAGCCTGTCACTCTTACATGGATGCCAATTTGACCACTTTGGGAAGAAAAGACCTTTTCCTTCTGTCCCACCTCTCCACTGCCCCTGCCAAGCCACGCTGTCACAACCAGCCCTGTGTCTGACAAGCCACAGGCATCTGGTGTGAGATGTGACATTCATCTCAGTTCTTGTTCAACACCACTGCTCCAGCATATAACTCCTGAGGAATATTTGACCCATAAACATTCTGGTTGTAGGCCCAGACATGTAATTTTGTCAGTTAGCTCTGGCTGTATCACAACATCCTGCACTGGAACTATGGCAATAACCTGTGTCTTACACTGTAATTTTATTTATTTTACTTTCCAAGTTCAAGAGCTCTTGCCATTTTCTGCAATGAAACTCTACAGAGTCAGTCAGGCATCTTTGTGGCTTCCTGTAGTAAGACAGCTCCTCCCATTAATTTCCATCCTTTTCCCACTCCTTACTGAACACCTTTAGCTAGAAGAGACCAGGAGATGCTCTGGTAGAAATTGCTAGAATTTAAGAATAGCTCAAGTGAAAACATTTAAGTGACACTTATTTCTGTGCCTCAAACCTCCAGCAGGAGTGTGGGGATTTTGAAAATACTGAGGTGACAGAATGACATAAAGGAGCTGCGTTGGAAGGGAAAACTGAATTTAGTAAGAGCAACTTCTTGTTAAAATTTTTGAGTTATGTTAATTTTTTTTTTGTATTTTTAATTTTATTTTTAGCTTGGTAGATAAGAATGGAAAAGGACTCAAAATAATATTTCCAAATTAAATTTTGACTTTATAAGATGTATGGAAGGAACAAATTAAGGAGCTTGCAAGTTTCTGCTTTCCCTCCAGACTGTGACAGATTCTTCACTTGATGTCAGCAGAACATCTGCTCCCTGTCCAGTATCCCCCTGCATTTAATTTGATTGTGATTCATGTTTTGCAGAGGACTCAAAAGCTTTTCAAAAACATCATCTACCCAAACCTGCTGAACTGTTTTGCCAGGTATTATGTGAAGGCAAACTAAAAATACGTTCCATGGCTCAGAGAAGTGTCATGTCATACCAGAGACACCAGGGCTGCTGGACAGCTGGAGATAAAGTCATGAGCTGGAGGAAGCAGAGGTAATGTTCCTTAAATGAGACTAACATTGTGAGGAGCAGAGTGTGTGGAGAAGGGAAAAGTTGGATGGAATGAAGGTCTCCTGGCACTTTGGGAATTCCGTGGTGGACACTCCTTGTACAACCCCATGGTGGCTGCCATGGTGCACAGCAAGAGGAGAACCATTTCTGTCTGGGGTATCTTCTGTATTTTCCCAATGCTCTTGTTATTCATTGTCTGACATTGCCTCAAATCTCTCCCTACTGTTTTGGCTTTTAATACCAAGTTCTTTTACATTTTGTGAGCATCAGCTCTTCTCAGCTGGTCTTGGTGCTCCTGCAGATCCCTCACATTTGTCTTGTCCATCGTACTGCAGGAGTAAATGCTCATGTGTTGTGATTTCCCTGGATGTTAAACTGAAAGAGATGGAGTGGTTTCATTTCTTGTTTGCTTTCACCTTGACTTCCCTCTGAATGCTCTTGGTAGATGTATTCATTAAGGATGCATTCGTCAACAAATATAAATAAATGATATGGAAAGAAATATCCATCTTCTGCTTCTAGAGATCATTATGTTACATGTTTTGTAGCTGACATGGCAAGATATTGAAATAAATTGATTCTTTTTTCAAGTTTCATTTAAATGAATATTGGAACCCAGAAAATCTGATTTGCTGATTGTGTTGTGAAATCAATTGAGTAATTTTTGAGCTCCAGAACTGCATTCCTTTGTTTTAATCTGAAAATTACAGATATCAACAAATGAACAGCAGCACCACATTTCCGATTTCAGAAGATTTGGCCTCTTAGAGATGTTTCATTTTGCTTTCAGCTTTTGGAAACTCTTGTTGTTCCTTGATTATGAACCTCACCCTGCATAAATAACACAGCCAAAAGCTCCAGTGATACAACACAAATTTACTCATGTTAAGGAGAAAAGGGTCAGAGTTAAAGTGTGTCAGCTTTTATTATTATTGTCATTATTATTAATTGCTATTAATATCATGTGTTGACCTACTTCAATCCCTGTTCTGATGCTTATTGACATTATTCAGCATTCTAGAATATGAGAAAATCAGTATTATCTTCAAACAGGTTGGTACTTTTATAAATTGCTTGTTTTCTTTATAGAAAGAGACAGAGCAAGATGGTTCAGAGGCTGTTCCACACATACAATTTTGCTCTGTGTGCACGATGCTTGATTAAAATAGAAGCCTAGTCAATTTATTAAAGCTCTATTCAGCAGAAATACTGTATAATGTAGGCATTCTTCTCCTTTGACCTGTTTAGCAGAAATGTAGCTGATTGGCCCAGATCAGGGTAAGGATGCACAAAAGCAGTGCACAAGTTAATAGTTTTAACTTGCTGAGGCACTTCTTAATACAGTCTGTGACATGTAAATCCAGCTATTGCAAAAACTGGCTGTTTCAGTAAATTTAAGGGTAAAATCTGCCTGATCCAGCACAGTAAGACTGCGTCTTTTAGTTACTATAAACTAAAAATTATATAGCGAATCCAAGCTCTCCTACATACTGATTTTTTTTTTTTTAATCAGTAGAGCTAAGCTGAAATTAAAAACTGGAAACATTATTTAAAAAATAATATAAAACTTTCAGTTTCAAAGAATGTGCTATATTATTTTCTTATGTAAATCATGCTTAAGGCTGAAGAAAATACCTATGAATTTAAATTTTTTTTTTTATCCCCAGTTAAAATTAAAAGATACCAGAATCTCTGGAAAACTGTGTGAAACTGGCACCCTTCACATAAAATGTAACGATTTGAATGCACAATTCAAACCCAAGGTATACAATCAGCATCCCATTGTCATAGGAATGCAACTGTTTTTCTCACTTTTATAATATGAAGGATAAATTAAATTAAATTAATTTCAAGTTTAAACAAGGATGGACCTTCTCCATAATCTGGAGCCAAGTACAATCCCTTGACTGTAGGCATGTAGCTCTACCTACCCAGTTACCAGAGAGCCATGCAAATCACTGGGGGTGTCTTCTACCAGCAGTTAATTGACAAAACTGCACTCTTATTTCCCTTTGCATTTCTTAATTAACTCGTCAGAGATAATAAATGCTCCTCTGTGATCTGGGAGCTTTAAGGATGGAAGCTGAAGTGGCACTTTAGTGGCTGTTTTTGTGAGTGCTGTAGCTGCCATTGTCTTTCCTGTGGAAGTTCTCAAGTCCTTGAGCAGATGGAGAGGAGACTTTGAGCTGACACTAAAAGCACACACGGGGAGCTCGGTGCCTCTCACCACATTTTCAATTAGTGTCTGTAGGTGTTAAAGTGTGTGAGAGGTGTCCCAGCCCTCTCTTACATCATTCGAGGCACTTTAACTAGGGAAAAGTCTGCTGGGAGCAGATGGCATGGGCAGTGATGCCTCCTCTTCTCTTCTGGCTCCTCAGCATCTGCTCTGAGCTTTGGACCACCCCTGTGGTTCCCAGAAACAGTCATTAAGGGCAAACACAGCCCATTTTCC
This sequence comes from Parus major, assembly GCF_001522545.3. Classification (NCBI taxonomy): domain Eukaryota; kingdom Metazoa; phylum Chordata; class Aves; order Passeriformes; family Paridae; genus Parus; species Parus major. The sequence goes on from NC_031783.1 coordinate 5,379,063, forward strand.
TTAGGGTGCAAAGCAAGAGCAGAAAGCTGCTTCCTTCTGCTTAGAGCATAACAGAAATAGTGGAACAACCCTGAAAGACAATGGATCTTTTTCTCATTGGAGAAACATGTTGCTCTCAAATGGATCTTTCTGAGGTTTTTGTTAGGTAAGCTCAGTAAAAGTCATGATGAGATGAAGCTCTGGTGAGAGTCCTTCTGTGCTCAACACACCCAAAAAAATGAGGCTGTGGAGGGAGATCCCTGGCAGGGGGGTATTCCCTCAGCCCTGCAGCCCACCAAGGAGCCCCTGTAACACCAGAGCTCTCTCACACAATGTCTAAAACCATCTGAGCACTCAGTGGGGAAACTGAGCTGGTGCCTTGTTTCAGAATATGACAGCTTTGAGAATCTGGGAGGGTTCTGATGTCCCACAGAATTTGAATATATTCTTCCAATTAATAGAAAATTAGGTGTGCTTTCAAGGTCATGTTGATGTTAAATTGTTCCTTTGAAGCTCTGTAATTGCTAGTGTAAAAGATACTTTGATACAGAAAGATGTAGAAAAGCTCAAATGTTTTATTGGGTCAAAAAGGGCACTTCATAAAGAATATGGGCAAGTTACAGGGCATGGCTAAGTGCTACATTGAATTAAGAGAGGATTGACTGTAGAAAAATGTAGTTGAGACAGTAAACCCAGAAAACAGAAGTTTTTATCTTTGAGTCTTCAAACAATTATCACCAGAAATTCTTCTCTTTTCAGCCAGATATGATGCAAATGGAGTGAAAAATCAAATAAACTGGAGTCACACTCATCTGGTTAATTCTACTTCTGATTTTTTACTCTTTTTTTGCAGTGACAGAAGTAACTTCACACTTTTGTGCCTTGTACAGTCTTTGTGCCTTGTAGCTCAGTTTTGTCCTGTAGATACCTCATGGGAAACTTGAAATAGAAAAATGGAGAAGTAATGAAGGTGAAATGCCAGTTTGCTTGGGTACTGAAAATATAATCTGTGCGATTTGTCAGACTCACCTGCCCTTCACTGGGATAAGCATTGATAAAGATTCATCCTTACAAGTGTGAGCTCTGAGATTAATCCTTAGAGTTCCTTTCCTTCCAGAATTCTTTGCTAACGAATGTTAATTTTCATGCCTTTCACTGCATGGCAATTTGTGATCCCTTGGAACCACCCTATAAACAAGTCTGACTTCTGACACCTCTTATATTTCTGAACTATTTCCAGACATTCCTGGCTATTGTGGAAGTTGGCATCAATGCCACAGAGAGCTGAGTTCCAGGTCCTTCCTACCAGCACAATCTCAGAATGTGGGAGGGTAAATTGGACTCAGCTAAGCCATGTCCACACAGAATTTACTGTGAGAGTTGGACCCTGCACCAAGACTTGAACATGGCACATCTGAATGTGACCTTCAAACAGCTTCTCCAGGCTCCCACATCCTGCAGAGCTGAGTAAACAGAGGATAATATTTACACTCAGCAACTTTCTGAAGACGCTTCTATTCTTCTCAAATCTCAATGACATGCATCTTTTATAGATGAATTAATTTCTGCAACTTTTATTGTCTAGCCTATTCCTGGCTATGGAGTGAAAGCATTGACCTTGACTCAAGAAATCCATAGAGTTAGAAGGAATCAATTTAAAACATGAAGTGCTTGTGAAGGAGGTAAATCTGCTCTAACTCTTTGAACTATGTGGGTTTGCAGATCATTACTGCAATGCTTTCTAACTCTGCTAGCACCTCTGCCTTGCTGACATTTTCATGTTGTCCTGAATATATAAAAACCCAGTCATGTTTCTTGTTATTATCTCGTACAAGTTGGTCAATATGACCATACAGCAAAAAGTCATTAGGCCTGGTGATAAACTGAGTTTTTCTCGCCTGATCAAGAGACACATAAACCAGTCACAAATTAACTTTCCTATTCCTTCTTTTCCATGTATTTTCATTCCCTTCAAACTGACATTTCTGTGTATAAATATCAATTTCACTTAAAGGAAATTAATTAGAAAGGGAAAACTTATGAAATATGAATTCAAATGTGTAGCTGTTTCACTTCTTAATCTTGGAAAATAACTTTTGTCATGAAGCCATGTGCCCAAAAAGATTAATCAAGGAAATGAAAATAATGACTTTTTTGCAATGGGGTTTTAGTTGATAAATGTTGCCAAAGCACTTTTTCACAAGATTAAAATGCACATGTTTGTAGTGGAATGATGTTAGCGAACCAATGTCCTTGTGCTGCATCCAAGGGCTGCTGATAGAGTACTCTGAATTATTTAAAGTATAAATGTGTAAAGATGGCTTTTCAGATTCCTCACAGACTCAAATTTGGTGTTATTTCTCCTGTTGCTGCTCCACTTTTATGTGGGTTTTTTCCAACAGATTATTTCAAAGTACATTTATATTAACTGTATAAATCTCTTTGTGCTCCCAAGAGCTGGATTTTATGGTTGTGTTATACTTCCAGAGGACGAGATTGGGGCACGTGGAGGTCACTGGCAGGACCCTCTGAAGTAACTTCCAGCGAGGTTAAGCTGTCATCACATCCTGAAGTGTGACTGTAGTACCTGGCAAGAACAAAGCCACAGCTGACTCACACCCTGAGTCCGGCACAGCTAAAGAGAGATGATCCTTGGAGCCTTTTCTGGGTAAAACCAGATCACTGTGTTCTCGCTCACTTGTGTAACTACAGTCCAGATGTCTTCAGCAGGATCACTGTGACAGAAAACAGTGCTTCAGCATCACATTGTGACACCCCCAGGTCCCCTGCAGGTGTCTGCATCCACTCATGGCCATTTGTAGTGGTACCACAGCTTGCTGCTCTTTCAGGCTGGTGTGTTCCTTTGGAATCATGACTTTCAGAGGCAAAAACAAAAAGCTGTGTACAGCAAATGCTGTCCTCATGGCTCATGTTGGCTCTTTCATTGGACTTCTCAACAGAAGAGAAGCAGAAGACTGATGTTTACCTTCAAGGACTCCTTCTGCCCAAGTGTTTATTTCTGCCTCTACAGCTGCAGCATATAAAGGCCAACACACATTTGAAATGGTTAAATGAATTCTTTGTGCCATAGGAGTCACAGGCATGTGAAGCAGCCTTCAATCCTCAGTGATTCCTCCAGTGAATCCTTCACTCTTGTTAGGGACTAATGTGAGTAGGTGAAACACAGGATGTAGTTCCAGTGTTGGCAGGCAGACTAACAATATCCCTTTTGGTACACTTCAAGAATGATGTCCAAGCCCCAGAGCTGGGGAAGTGACAGATTTGGCTTCCCTGAGCCTGGATGTGTTTTTAGAATGAGATTCAGATGGGTTGTTATTTCAGGATCCACTTTAGCAAACCTTGCAACTGCTTAGTGATCTTAATGCAAATGTGTCACATTCCTACCTATGTTGTAATGGCACAGCGTGTCATCCCCACTTGTGAGAGCAGTGTGCATACAAATAAGGACTTGGGCTGTCACAGAGAGCTGAAAACTGATCCATAACCCAGTTGTGAATAGAAGAGAGGACCCCCAAACACCAGTGTGTGCTACACTGTGCCACATCTGTATTTGTCTGTGCCAGGGAACCCTTCTCTACTCTTGGCTCATTCTGGTCTGTGATTAACCAAGTAACATCTCATCTGTATGGGAATGATCACAAATGCTGTGAAAGGATGAAAGCCATTGTGCTGGTGTCAAACTCTGATGGCAAGCAATTTCAGAGTGGTTGCCAGAAATCTAATCATTTCAGTCATTTCAAAAGAGTTTAAAGGAGTTGTTAAAAAGAAAGTGCCTCATCATCCTGAGAAATAGAGGTATTCTTGGCCTTCAGTCAGGCATTCTTTAGAGCTAGTGACACATTTATGTGATTATAATGACAAATGACTTTTCTGTCCCACTCTGTTTGTATAATAGATGAGATATGTGTGTGGTTTTTGAGGATGGAAGAAATAAGGGAGTGTGGAATATTTGTATTTCAAATATGGGAAATTGTAAAATTTCCTCATTAGTGATCCCACCCCTCACCCCCAAATGCAGGAAAACCAAATTACAATTTAACTTTGAAGGTGTAAGTCTAAGACAGGACCTTGCATCAGAATTAGGCAAATGTACCTGCTTGATTTCTTGGCCAGCCTGGGACTTATCAATTCCTGTTGGAGCTGTTATGTGCTGTTTTCTGCTGATTTTGTCAGTCTACACAAAGGACAGGTAAAGCTATTCTGGAGCCAGCTGATACAGGTCCAAACCCTACCATCAGCTAAACTGGTGCAAATCATATTTGATCAGAGACACACCAGATGTAAAGAAATGAGAGCAGGATTTGGCCTGGTGTATTTCACTAGTGCAGCACAAAGTTACACATACAGATCTCTTGATGCTTGTGCTGACTCTGCTGGCAGTGCTAATGAAATAACCAGTTAAAATCATTACTGGAATTAGTCATCTTGATTTGTTTCCTTTGTTATGCCTATTTCACAAAAGAGTTCTACATTTTCAAAGTTCAGAGAACAGTTCAATTAAGTGTTTAATAGTTCCAGCTGCCCTCCAAAACAATCAAATGTTTTTCAAACAGTCTAATGTGAAAGAATAAAAAAAGCTGAAATGGAAGGATTCTGCAGTATATAAGTTTAAATTTTGATTTATGAACTTGCCAGTCAGTCTCTACCAATTAAAAACATGCATAGGGTTTTCCATCTTCTCCAGACAACTGTTGTTACTGAGCTGGTCTGTTTTGTCAGCAGGTGCCAAGCCCTGGCTCTGCCCCAGCCAGGGAACTTGCCTTTGCACCTGCCAAAGCCCAATGTGGAAAGTGCTGCATGACAAAGAGTCAAAGTGACAGTCCCAAATTGTTCACACAGCAGCTTTTAAATGCTTGGAGATACTTTTCTTTCATGTTTTAACTGTAGAGTTTCAATTGTAAAAGCCCTGTTCTCTACACCAAACCTTTTCCAGCAACAAAATGAAAGAGGTTCTAAGTTTGTCGGTAAACCCTGACATTCAAGTGCTGAAGTTTGTCAGAGTAAGGCAGATTGAAAAGTTATAGCACTGGGAGATTTTCCATTGAATTCACATTGTAAGAGATGAATTAATCTTTCAAAGATCAAATGATCTGGAAATACAGATGACATAATTTGATTTCTATTTCTTTTTATTAAAAGTGCCAGGCTGGATGTGGCCCTGGGCAAGCTGCTTTAGCTGCCCCTGCTTGAGGGGAGGGACAGTGGATTCCAGAGGAGCTGGCCAAGCCCAGCTGCCCTGGGATTCTGTGCATTCAAGATTTACACCCCATTTATCCTTGGCCAGTGGAGTGGATAAAACGAATACTCTAGCATAGCTTTATCCTTAAACTATGTATTACAGCTTTATGAGTTAATATAAATAAATGCAACAGTAAGAATGATTCATCTTCACTCTGAGAAACTGTAATATCTTACGCTAGACAGACTGTCAGTATAAAGAATTTGCTATATTGATACCTGGCTCTTAGCAGTTTTGTTTATTAATTCCCCTTACAGCAAAGAAACAAATCCTGAAATTTTAAAATGGCACTTTGCTTAGTATCAGAATTAAGTTTCTATGCCTTTAGGTGGAAATAATTGGCATCATTTTATGATAGTCAAAAATGAATAAGAAGCAAATCTTTTTGCTCTGAGGAAATTGATCTTGTTTTCATTTAGGACAGTGAAAATTGAGAAAGAATCATCTACACTGTCAAAAATATTTCTATATGCATAAGTCAACAATGTAGTGCTAATTAACTAGGGTAAAATTAGACTAATTTTATATTATTAATGTGCTAGTCACTTTGGTAACATTCAGATAATACTTCAGGATTCATGCTGAGAAAGAATATGTTCTTAAATGCTCACTATGAAATGAGCCAAATAAATGAAACCATTGCTACATTGCAGAAAATTGCTCATGTCAAGGTCATGGAGAGATAATATAATAAAAGGACAAGAAGAGCTGACTGGATTTTTAGGTGCCAAAGTAACTTTAATGTGTGAGGCTAAACTCAAATGGCACTTGCTGCAGCCACAACTACTTCAGTCTCAATTGCACTAAAGTTTTATTATCAAAACCTTTTCCAGTGTAACTTAAAGTGGTCACATCCTTCCAATGTAAAACCACTGATTACAAACAAATCTGGTGAGAGGATTTCCAAAACATCATACAGATCACAGGATGGTCACACAGCAGTGAGATTTCTCTCTGGTTTCTAGAGTCCAGAGAGTTATGTCACTGTATTCACCAAGCTCTACAACTGCTGAAATGTCTTCCTGGTTTTTATCATTTTACCATGTGCTTGAGTTTTTATAGAACCCTTTTTTCCCCCCAGTCATTATGGACAGCTGCACTTCCAGACTGGGACTTCTGTGAGCCCTTTTGGTTGGTTCTGGATGGGCACATGGCCAGTCTAGGATAGTGTCTAATGCACATTTTCATCCTCTGGTGCCTTTGCAGCAGATGTGTTCTGTCCAGATTAGAAATTCCCCGTGACACTGAGCCTAGAGGGTGTTTTAGCACTGCTGAATTCTGTTTCAGCTGGCCCAGGTTGCACTGCTCTCTCTTTGGGTGTCCTGTTCCCCCTAACCCCTGTGTGGGATTTCTCCTTTTCCTGACCATGGTGTGTGACTATGCACAATTTGTGACTAACACCTACAGTGACTCTGTTGGATGGATTTTTCATACAAACACAGCACAGGCATTATTTTTAAAAGAGTGTTTTCAACAGACTATGGTGCATGGAACTATGGCAGCCTTACTTTTTTCTTTGGGTGCATGACTCTCTAATTCTGGTTTGTGTCTTTTGCTACCAGTACAAGTCTTTAAAAAAAAGTATTAATTTTATTTAAGCAGCACTAATGAAAACCCAAAGCAATATTATTTCACATTTGGTGAAATTAACCTTTATTATATTTGTTTAAAACAGCAATTATGTGTAAAATATGTTTGTATAAAATATCCCTCCTAGTAATTTATCTTCCACTTCCAGCAGAACTAAGGGCACTGAATAAGTCTGGTTCCCAGTCTTTGCCTTGTAGCTAAAAAAAACAAGTGATATTGAAGTTTATATGCATGTAGGGAAAGGTTTTACTTTTTAAATTTTTGTTACTTTTATAAACTTTTAGGTCAAATGTTATTGTTGTGTTCATCATCTAAGTTTTATACACAAATAAACCCCTCTGTTACACTGCTGTTATATTACTCCTCCTGAATAGCCTCTCTTTTCTCTATCCAGAATGAAATTTCATTTATAATTCTATCAACACATCATTTTTTTTGTTACTTTTTGAACTATTCTAATTGATAATAGGTCAAGTCTAAGATAAGGAACAGCCCATTGCCAAATTTTCTGAGGGTTTTTTTTTTCAATTTTTTTTTATCCACAGTGCTTCAAATTACTCCTATGGTAATTTTCAAATGCAGTTAAGAAATAGCTTGTCAAAAATTATTTATTCATCTAATGATAGATGTGAATATCTTCTGGGATTTTAAAAAGTGCCTGAGCAAGTTAGAACTAATGAAGTTTAAGCATCTAATATGTTTAGCTTATCTTAAAAATCCTGTGAGATGATGATATAAAACGTTTTAGACCCAACCACATTTTCAAAAGTACCTTAGAGACACTTAATTGATTAAATTGGAAATAAACCACCCACCCCAGCAGTTAAAACCCCTGATATAAATATGCAGAGAAGTATTGCATTTGAGGAGATTTAAGGTTGGAAAAGGAGCAAGGCTCTAACACCACTGAAAAACAAAACACTTTTCCAGTCCTTTCCTTTTCTCTCCACAGTGTCTGACAGCCTGTTTGCCTTTTCCAGGGCTATCAGTGAGTCTGTTAAATGTAGTGCTGCCCCTACTCTTACAAGAGAACCTTGCACTTCATCACAAATATCACCCTACTAGTTATTAAACCAGGAGAGGTTAAAAATGTGTCCCCTACATTGTGCTTACAGAAAAAGCTCAAAAGTGTGAGAAAACATCCCAGGGATTGTGTGCAGCACAGTAATAATAAGTGTTACTTTAAGAAGTGCTCTATCTTCCAAGAACTAAATTTCTTTCTGAAAGGGAGATCAGAAGAACCTCCCAGTAGCAAAACCGAGCCCCAGTTATTATTCTAAAGAGACAGAAACTGCAGCTCTTCACTGCTCATGATAAAGGCAGCCCAGGCCCTTTGGGTTTTGTGAGAATTCTGTCCTCCAGCAAGGCTGTGTCTGGAGACAGTTTATCAATCCAAGCAGTGCCCTGTGCTGTGCTTCTCCCCAGTGCTCAGCCCAAACTGGATTTGTGTTACATAACACCCTGCAACTCCAGGGCAGAGCTCCCATGGGGAGTGTGGCTGAGCCAAGGCCAAGAGAGCTCCAGAGGAACGAAACTCCACCTTGTTCTCATCAAAAACACACTGATGGACGTGACATGCTGGACTCAAGGCCAACACAGCCTTTTACTTCCCCACTGTGCAATTTTTGCATGCAAAATGTGGGTCTCTGCTACAGCTTTGCAGACAAATCCATGGCATTGCCTCTGCATTGCCTTGCTGCTGTAAATCACCTCTTGGGATTTCTGCTTTAATGCACAGGGAACACAGGGAGGACTGAGTTCCTGCCTAAGCTGTCTCATTTGAATACCAAAAGTTAGGCTGAAGTTGCTCTACTTTAAACTTGAATGGAATGCAAGAGGCTCGTTTGGTGGAGGAATGGGAAGGTATGTCCTGAGCTGGCTCTGTAAGAGTGTTTTAGGTCTTTCAGGAGCTAGTGGCTGCTTCTATCTTGTGTTTGCATTACTCTGTCTCCTCAGATTCTGCTCACTCTGCCTGAAATGGTCCATTTGTACCTGGTCCATTTGCACCCGCTTTTGGTTGTTTTTTCCTATTGCTCTGAAGGAGAGTTTGCCAGTTCTGTCATTTCAATAAACTGCACATGCTTTGGTATAGATTTGCCTTCTGTTCCTTTGCTTTTAAAGGCTTAGCTGGGGAGTCAGAGCTGCCAAAATTGCAATGGTGCAGTATTTCCTGGCCTGGCAAGTTTCACATTTCTCCCTTGCTGACAATGCCAAGAATTAGTGAATGATAATGTGGTTGTTGCTTTTTAAACCTTTCTCACACCTGTCTTTGTTCATCTGCAAAGAATTCATGTTTTCTCCTAAATGACTAAAATAGAAGAATTTCCAATGTAGTAGAAGAACCCACAAAAATTCCTTTCCTTTATGCTGGTAATGTAGAGGACAATCAATAGCAGCTTTTATTAGAATTGGTCAAAGCCCTTTGCTCAGGAAATAAAAAGAAAAAAAAAAGCATATGCAGTCCAGAGCTCAGATTAGGCCTGAGTTAGCCTAAAAGCTACTGGAAGTTTTGAATCTGGTGATTTAGATATTATCCCTTCTCTCCCACAGGGAAGAATCTTTCAAAACCAGACCATTCAATCACAGAGCTGAAGCACCAGGGCTCTGGGACATGTATCTGTCTCCCAAGGATACACAGATATACTTGCACTCATAAATATTTCGTGAATACTTTTCCACCTTAGGAGCTCAGTGAGAAAGAATTTGGAGGCTTGTCATTTGATTTGTCAAAGCTGCAAGTTGATTTCCTATAGAAAGTTTTAAATGGAGAAGGAACTGAAGCCACATCTGTTCATCTCTATTGCCCCATTCCTGCACTGGGTGAGGAGAAGAAACCACTGGTAACAGCAACATGCATCTCTAAGTCTCCAGAGAGCCTTCTGAGGGAGCAAGTGTCGGCTGTGGAGAGCTCTGCACCTCAAAATATATGGTGGTAATTAAATTACTGCTAATTGAGTTTAGTAGTCCAAAGGCTCAAACACTAATGAGCTAAAACTGGAAATATGAAAAAAGAGAAATATCTTTCCCACAACTTTTTATGTTTTCCATCTCATAATTGCCTAGCCTGCACTGAGAATTGCTTTCTGTCACACGTCCCATCTCTTTTGAATTTGTTATTGTTGGATTTCTTTTCCTTGGGGGCCATTTTATTTGTAGTTGATGTTTGCTTACAGGATTGGAAATAAAAAAAAATTCGCTGCCTGTCATAAAATAATTTACCTGAGAGAAAACAATAACACCACTGAGGCTACTGCACAGTTACATTTCTTGGTAAATATGTGCTTTTTACTGATTGCTTTTATTTTCACAGTTTCTCTTTCACAGCCCTTGACAGGCTCTAATTCCCAAGGATAAATTCCCTCTTGCTCCAAAGCAGGTTACATCAGTTAACTGGTAAAAGTGGCTGCATTAGCAATGGGGAATATCACAGAATGGAGACAAACCAACAATCAATAATGGTAATAATCTGCCATTAAAAAAAATTAAAATGGCAGCAAAATGAATATATTGCATTTTTTCCTCTAAGTCTTGGAAACATAAATCAAGATATTAAAAAGCAAGCAACTTAATTCAGTTTGTATGGGGCCCATTTTAGTGGCATGTGGGAAAGTAGTGTTAGTTCTATTGCTTTACATATTTTAAAAAGCTATTTGCCTTAGCTGTGCTTGCTGGCAATTGTATTCTTCTGGTCTCAATTTTCTGCAAGTTCTGACTCTTGATTCATAATGTGTTATCATCAACTGCCCTATTTTTGTTATTTATTAAGTATTCTTTCCTTATTTCTTCATGGATTCTTTTGTCTCTACAATGAAGCTTTAAAAATGAGTAGGTCTCCTTGATTACTATTTTGTAGCACTCGAGAAAATAATAGCATTGTAACTCATGCTATCCTTTTAAATTCACATCAACAATCAATCTGCTCTGTAATTGTTTCTGGCTTCTCGGAATTGCTGCTCTAAAAGCACTGGGGTTTATTTTGCTTGCACATAAGGAAAGCAGTGGGATGATTGGTTTTACCTCCACTATCACTTTTTTAGCTCTAGGAGGAATTAGTCTCTATCTCTCAAGGAAAAGTGTGGTATAGATTTCCTAGCACTCTGGATGGAAGCCTTTTGATTTAGGAAATTATCTTCTGGACTATCACCAGTCTTTTAAGATACACATTTCATATTGTAGCCTGTGTGTTAATGCAACATTTTTCTCCAGGTAGAAACTATAAATTGGCATTAGGAACTCAAGCATGCTTTACTTTTTCTGGTTTTATGGTCTCTAAAAAGTGTCATTTATATCCCATCTCATGCTTTATCTGTTATCATTCTGAGCATTCCAGAGGCCTTTCATGTTACTTTTCAGTGAATCAGAGAAAAGTAATTCCATCTTTTACACAGTTTTCTCAACTGCAAGGAACATACTTGGGAAATCTCTAGTTTCTGCTTATAGGGTATAGAACCAGTTATAAAGGATATAGAACCAGTTATAAAGGATATAGAATCAGTTATAAAGGATATAGAATCAGTCATTCTATAATGCAACATCTTTCTCATATTAAATATTTTTGTATAATGTCTTTTGTACTTGAGGATGAGAAACAGCAGCTTATGTCTAATAAATGTCAAACAGAAGATGTGCCAAATTTTCAGTGGCAAACTGCAGTGATGCACCCAGCCTAAAAGCTGAAATATATTAAATATATTGTTTGGAGCCCCAGGCTAATAAGGACTGTTAGATATGTCCTGATGCTTTCCTGCTAATAGTTTTGGCAGAAATTAAACTCTTTAAGTTAAGCCAGGTACATGTTGCTCACTCACCTACAATTTCCTCAGATTTTTGTTTTATTTACAAAACCCTTGGAATTAGGAAATTTAAGATCACAAAGCTCTCTAATATACCTTGATGAAACAAAACAGGTATAGAAAATAAATATTAGCTAGTTATTTATGGAGAAAACAAGAATTCATGTCCTCCTCAGAAATCACTTTCCTTTGCAGCCAAGCAATGGTGCCATCTTCCAAGGCAGTAGAAATATTTGAAGCTCAGGAATATGTATTTCTCTTACTGACCTCTCTTCATAGAAGAGCAGCATGGTTTACATATGGAAACACAGTTGGTGCTGTTCTCCACAGGCCAGTAAAGAATGGGGATGGGTTTCAGGGTTGCCAGAAGGATATCAGAGACCTTTTCTGAAGAGCAATGCTCCAAGGATAGCTGCTCCAATGGTCCATTTGCTATTTTTCTTCTGCACGTTGTCATTTAAAAATGCATCGCGGTCTCAAAATAACAAATTCTGGTTTTGCAAATTTGAACAGGGATTTTTTTTTTCCCCCTCAGTTGGTGGGGTATTATCACATCCCTACTGTTTTTATTCTTCACAGAAGACATTTTTAAAATGCCACTTAAAAATAAAATCTTGCTGCAGCAAGGGAGGGATTATCACACATTAATTTGATATGCTCACTCTGAGTGGTTTTATTGCTTTTCACAACAATTTAAAATTTCAGTATTCAGAACCCATTTTAGAAATTATCATCAGAGGATATTAGTCTTTGCCGTGAAGGACAGATGATATACATTTTTACAGCTTATTAGGCTCCTAGATTTACCCTGAACACATACACCAAGTCTGCTTGAAATATTGGCCTCCTACACAGCTCCATGTAAATTACTGGGTAGATGGTCCCTCTGGGGTTCCTGTTTTGTACTCTGGAACTATCAAGATTCAGTGTGCCAGTGAGCATCCTAATGATAGCTGAGAGTGCCGAAACTTTCTGTTTTCATGGCAACCACACAATCTGTTGTACAATAACTACTGCTTTGTCACTTGTTTCAAGATGAGCTTTGAAAACTGTTGGCAGGAGAAAAGCATCTTTTCATGCCTTCTCTCTACTGAGCCTGATATTGTTGCCTGATGTGTTTTGTTAGCACACAAGATACATCTCTTCCCATGCAGGTAATTGGCAGGGGGCTTTCAGGGGTGTTAATGGCTGTGTGATCAGCTTGCTGTTCTTGCCTCTGTGATAATGAGAGTTTCCTTCAGGGGAACACTGATCTGAGCCTCACCTTGCCTGCTCTTCACCTCGGAGGCAGCAGCTGAGGCTCATGAAGGTTAGAGTCAGACCTGAGGAAAGGTGCATTGCCAGCAATAAAAAAAGTACCTATTATCTGCAGAAATCCATTTAGGGGTCGGCCAGGTGGGGCAGAACATCGTCAGGTGTGTGGAGAAGAGACCTTTCACAAAAACTCCTCCCCAAAGTGTGTTGTGGCTCCCAGTCAGGCCATGCCACAGTCCCAGACCTGTGCCAGGACAGGAGATTTTCATACTGATGTTAAAAAACACAGTCTGGGCTCTCTGACTGTTATCCCACAAATAATGTTAATTTATACAGATTGTGTAAAATAGCTAACTTTCATCTGCCTCTCCAAATGGCAATATGATATGAGCTGCTGCCTGCTGAAAGCCATGCAAATGACCCAGTAACATTTAATGGCCTTCAGATCAGACCCAGGCTATTAATTTCTGCAGCATTTTTTTAGGACATGATCCTGAATAAGCACACAAACACCTGCCTGCTCTCTCTGAGAGGCTGCTGGTAGCAGGGTGCAGCTAATTCCTGTGTACACGCTGCTCTCCAGGAGAGGAGTGGTTCCAGCTGCGTCTGGGCATTGGTAGAGGGGTACACAGGGATCCTGAGGTTTTGTGAATGTACTCCTGGGGACACTTCCCAAATGAATGGGCTTCCTCAGAGCTCTCAGTCACAGGAGAGCTTCCAGGAGGGTGATGTACCTCCTGTGGCAGTGCATCTCAGTACAATGGCACAGTTTCCTTGAGAACTGTGATGACAAGGCAGTTGCAGTCAGTAGAGCCTCAGATCAGGAATCTGAATTCAAGTCCCAGGGAAAGCAGTCAGATCACCTGATCTGACCCCCTGTGTACCACATGTGTGCTGTGTTTCACTCACTGTCTAAGAGCCCGATATTGAAGGGCTGATAGTGACCTCTCAGGGATGGTGTGTCACATCCAGGAAGGAAATGCACCAGCCTTGCTGCTGTTCCTGGCAATCAGGTGAAATTTGCTGCACTAGCCATGAAACATGTTCTCCTCTTCTTTGGTGTTGAAGGCATATATTGTTAAAAAACCACCAACTAACATCCTGGTGATCAAGGTAGTCCTGAGCTGGTCAATAAACAGGGTGTCAAGCCAGTGATTTTGCTTTAGTCCCTGCTAAACATACAACAATACAACCTGCTGCCTCGGCTCCAGCTGTGCTCAAGCTCTGATTATCCCAAAACAGTGTGAAGAGAAAAAGTCCTGGAGTACCAGCTCCCTCGTGTCGTGCCTCTGTGTCAGAAGGTGCCCTTGGCTGCCCTGCCAGGGTGCAGATCCGACTCAGTGCCACCAATCCCCATCCCCTTCAATGAGAAATTGTCCCCCAGCAGAGCTCTCTCACTGCTCCACCAGCCTTTGAAGCAGGCTGCGAGTTCCAGTGGTGCCTAACCCTGGTAGCTGACCTTTTTCTTCCTGCACTTGATCTTTTCTTTTATTTTGATAAAAATAGGTGGTCTAAAGCTTTCTGCAGAATGAAGTGGTCTGTTCAAAGCCAAGCTGCAATGTTAAAGTGCATTTGCCTTTTAGCAAGTATAATATGCATCAAATAAATTATCTCAATGAAGGCTAAATAACACTTTACTGTGCTGACCAGGGAGCTCCAATTTCTGTTATCTCAGACAACATTTTGTTGCTTTGAAAATGGTTTTCTTCATAAAAGAAAACAACACTGATTAGTGGCTGTTTGGAATTAAAATATTGAGCATTTTTGTTGTCAAATACAACAATGGAACAAGAACAATTGGCACAGGAAAAGTAATTTTAATTTTCAATGTCTAAATTGATCAATTAGGAAAGAATTAGGTTGGCATGGACATAACCAAGAAATATCAATAGGTAACAAGTGTCAACACTGTAATTTGGCCTAGCCTCTAAGTATATGTGCTTGCTCTCTCCCTAACTCCCTCATCCATAATTCATGAATCATTGATGTGATGAAGACACACAGGCAGACGTTGCATGAGGATTCCTCCAGTCTCACAATTTGGGGTTTCAAGATGAAATAGTCAAAGTGTCAGTGTGACCCTGGAGGCCAGGCCCATTCCCCAGAGGAGCACACAAACACAGCTGCTGTTCTGAAAAATACACATCTGACATGGATGTGACAGAAAAGGGAGGGAGCCAGGGATAGGGGTAGGGGTTAAAAGGAGATCAAGGCAGAGCCAGAAATAGATTCAGTCCCTGCACAGTGCTGGCTTTCAAGGCTTATGCTGCCAAGTTGGGCTAAGTGTAGATTCAGATGCACATTCTCATTCTGGAGTTTTAGACCCTACACAGGCTCAAGTATTGCCCCACATTCCTGGTTTAATAATTGCAGTGTGAATTAGCAGGAGAAGCAATTACTGTCCCTGAAAATGTTGGGCTGTGTATCCTTTAGCTTGTCATTTCCACCATGTTTTGAACAGCTCCTTCAGGAAGAGGCTTTCATGGAATTTTCCCTAATACTTGAAAGTTTGAAGTGCTGCTGCAGGTATTTTGACAAAACCTATCAAAAAGGGCTTTCAATGCCATTCAGTTTCTCTTACTGTCTAATCTAAGTCTAAAAGAGCTACAAAGAGAACTGTTCAACTGCATTTAAAGGCCTCGGTCCTGGGATTATGGCTAAGAAGGAAGTGGATTTTCACTTTCACGAGGGTAGTGTCTCGGTCACTTTCCCTGTAAGTTTTTGGATATGTATTAAGAGTTGTATTTTCTTTGGAAATTTTCCTTGCTCTCCCTATGGATTTAATCTCTTGCTGTGATCTGAGAGATGTCCTGCTCAGTTTCCTCAAAGCACTGACACAAATCCCAACAGAACTTCCAGTAGCTGTGGCAGGAGGGTAGTGAGACATTTTTTCTTTTGTTTCCCTGGCCTTATTTATCTGCTGTCTCAGGAAAATAGGTGCCCTGTTTCCAGGGGCTGGACACCCCAGAAGGGATTGCCTCTTGCATATCCATTTCTGTTATTGACTACTGTGTATTTTGTTTTGCATTTGCTTTCCATTTGTCTTTCTGGAATGCAGTGGTCACCATCAAGGTTGACTTTAAATCAATCCCCTGACGTTTGCAATGGCTGTAATGGATTTTCACAAGGCAATTATCTTTGTTGTGGAAAATGTCCTGATATAATTCATGTTAAACTGTACTGAAACCTGTAAGCCAAACCACTGAAAGTGTTTTAGCAAGATCAACACTCCAGTTCTAAGTGTACGTCACTGCAAGAGGAAATGGGCCATGAGGTAGAAAATGAAAGTACAGCAATTAATGTTAAAAGTTTGATGTGTTGGGAATGCATGGATTCACATCTGATATTTCCACGTACAGTGAAACATCATCCTTTCTAGAACTGAACATCATCTTGTGGACACTTTAAGAAGGGCAGAGGTATTTTAAATCCATTAGCTTTTCCTTCAGTCTGCATTTGCAGGCAGGTTTTGAGGCTGAAATAGCAGTGTGCACGAAGTGCTGATATCTAGTGTTACGGAAATCACATATT
The DNA here is from genome assembly GCF_001522545.3 of Parus major. NCBI lineage: Eukaryota > Metazoa > Chordata > Aves > Passeriformes > Paridae > Parus > Parus major. The sequence continues at coordinate 5,395,470 of NC_031783.1, forward strand.
TTTACAGTCCTCTGAGTCCTGAAAGTTCCTATTTCCTTATTACAGGTAAACTGGTTTGGATTCTCTGTCTTTTCTGAATCCTGAATTGAATGAAAATATGAGCTCTTGAAAGTGTTGCAGTTTCCTAACACTGAGTCTCCAAACATGCTAACACAACACTGGACACAGCAAAGATTATTTGAGTGGCTACTGATGTGAGGTGCTCATAAAACTGGGGCTGTGTTTACCTCAATTCTCATGACAGGCTCATGAATTTCATCAGGAACTCATCCCAATAGCACAGGATTCACAATCAGATTTGTTTGAAATCAGCATACAGCTGATGTATATATTTCAGCCTCTCATTACCATACAAGTGAATGCTTGTATTTTTTAGAAAGTCTCAGATTTGGAAGTCTGTAGGAGAAAGCAGTTTCCTCAATGTTGCCTGGCTTCTTGAAATGGTCCCAGCCTTCATCCCCTTTCATAATTGTAGCAATGTTCTGGTGTTATGATTAACTTCAAACATAATGAGCAGTAGAAGCCCAATAACTTTATCTGAAATTTTCATTATGCTTCGATAAAATATCATATCCCATCCTTCCTAGATGTTTTCAGTTAGAAATGCATTAAAGATGATTGTGCCAGTGGACCAATATCCTTTAGAATAAAGATACTTTGTAAAGGTATGTTTTTTTCTAGAAGTAAACTTTAGAATGAATCCCAGTGAAAATGAAAATCACTTGTGGGAGAACTGGTGTATAAAGGCCTGAACCTCAGAACTTTCCTTAGCTCACTTCTGAGTACCATGTTCAGAGAAGTTACAAAAATATGCAGTGTCCCATTCTTCCTTTGGAATATAAGTTGAGGCTTAATCACCAGCAGAGTTTATTTTAAAATGTCAAGAGCAGTTTAACCTCAAGATGGTGCTAGATGGTTAAGTTGGCTGTCACAACAGCTATTGTTTATCTTTTAAATTTTTTCAGAATGAAAAAAGCATCACTAACATGTAATTGGTTAATAGCCAATATGAAAAGATAAAAGCTTCATATTAAAGTGCATCAGTTTTACAGATTAATATGTTTTATCAGCCTAAGCAAGACATGAATTGATTTGAAAATATATTAATTATAACAATGTTTCAGAATAGAATAGTGCTTGGGAAGAAACAGAGCATATATAGAAGTCATTGGAACCACAATGGGTAGGAGATACACAATATGTTACTTGGCAGCTCACCTGGTTGTTAGAACCAGGCAGCCTGGGAGTCATGGCACTGTCATTCTGGCAAGATAAAGTGATCAAAACCTGTCAGACAAATAGTAAAGACTGAAAGTCCCTCAAGAAGTTAAGGAACTTCTTCATTCACAATAAATAATACCTAGAAGTGCTTTAATTATTTCAAATCGAGCTGGTTTTCTGCTGGATATTTCTGAATATCCAGGGTATGGCTGTCATACCTGAGCTGTACCCCATCCCTGAATCAGCAGAGGAGCAGAACATCAGCAGATGAGCAGCACTGCTCTCCTGACAACTTCCTCAGCACGAGCAGCTGCAGGGATGTGCTGCAGAGCACAACACCCAGGCTGCTGCTGAGGATTTTCCCTGCAGTGATGGCACCAGGTCTGATTTTCTAGAGCAGTCCAACAGTGACCTGATGACCAGAAATTCACTGTACACCTTCTTTCCTTTTTGGACAGTTAAGGGAGAGATTTCCCAAGGAGCCCATACAGTGTTTTTACTGTTTGTGGCAATAACGTAGTGCCAGGTTTGTACAAACTCTACCTCAACCTGGTGGTCTCTAAACCAGACCTGCTCACTTTGAAAAAACCTTTTATCTTTTCCCAAAATGAGAATGGGTCTGTTTGAAGATCCTGGTTCCTTGGCACATCTCCTATGACTGATGGGTGCTGGAAAGCTCTTCCCCACACTGGGTAATTTTGTTATTCTTTTTGTTGTCTTCTGCATTTTTCAATGTTTGGGTTTTTTTGGGTTTTTTTTTTTTTTTGGCAACAAGATTTAATCCTTTAGAAAAGTTGCAAAATGAGTAAAATTTATGTGTCAAGGTAATTTATTTTTGCACCAGAAAGGCCTTTCAAAAAGATGGTTGTTTAATATATAATCTTATAAATGAATCAGCAAAATAATATGGGAACTTGGGGATGTGCAGTGACAGAAGGTTTTTTTATTAAATGTTACTTTATTTTTATTTTTTTTATTTCCCCAGACATTTTTCTTGATATCTTCCAAAGTTTTTATAATTGTTTAATGCGAGCAATTACTTATGAGGTGGCTGCATCAGCCAAGACAATGTTACAGAGATGTGAAAAATCCCTGGCATTGAAAAGGGATGCTTGATCTCCTGAAATTATTGGGAATTTGCCATCATTCCTTTGTCACCTGAAGAAAAGAAGGTTTTACAGTCCTTTCTATTCTGAAATCTGAAATAATGTACCTTAACACAGTGCTGCCTATGCTGCTCAAGCATTAGTTTTTTCATTGCTTATAAAATGCATTTCTTGGAGGGAAAGAATAAGCTAAATGTGATTATTTGACTTTTTTAAAGCAGGGAAACAGAAACTAGACTGTGAATCCTACCCACAGATTTTTATCAGATGCAGATAAAAATATAAATAGCCGAGGAGACAGTGTCCTTTAAGTGATGATCCTAAGGTTAGTGGGACTTTTTGAGAAGATTTTTCTTGTCTAGACAGTTATAAAGAAGCTGGAAGTTGATTTAGGTTTTTATTATAAGGAATATAATTCTACACCCCTCATATTTGGTATGAAAGCAGGAAGGTATTTTGTGTGTAATTTTAGAAAGCAATTCATAAGAAAATATACTGGTCATTCCAGTTAACTGAAAATATATTTAAAAAAATATTTCAAATGGAAAGTAGGTTACATATTTTAGAACAGCAGGGAAATCAACATATTATTTTTGTTTTCACTGGATTAAATTCCAAAGTGACATCCTGGCTGACAGAAGGAGAGGCACAATAAAATTCATGCTTGCATGTTCAGGCTTAATCAAGGGGAGACTTAGGGTAGGAGTGTTTAGCTAAAAGTCATTTTAAGTCACAAATACATAAGAATAGATGATTAATTATGCTGTCCACTTGGGGCAATAACTGTGCTGGACAAATTGCATTTGAACTTGGCTACAAAGGAGTTTAAAAAAGGAAAGCACTGGATGGCATTAAAAAAAAAATAAAATTCTTCCTCTCAAAGGATTATGTACAGGGAAATGATTCTGTTTGGGTTTGTAGGGGAATTTAGGAGAAAGCTGTCTATAGATATTGATCCTGACACAGGATCCTTCCAGTCACAGTCTCAGAGGTGCTGCTGCTGAGATCTAGAGGCTGAATATTTGCAGTGACCTCTGCCATGCAAAGATCAGAGTCAGCATCTGGATCTCCATATGGAGGATGAAAGTTTTTGTATTACAAAAATCTTTCCAACAACTATTTTGGCAGGGACAATCATAAAAAGAGTATTTGAGCATCTTATTACACTGTTAATATATTCCCATCAGGAAGTTAAACTAATTACCTCCTCTCTTATGCATACCTTGGTGATATTTTTACATTTCCCAGGGCACATAACCAGTCACAAGAAAAGGAAAATGTCACCTTCCAATAGTCACTCCCTAGCAGGCACTGGAGGACACTCTTAAAGCAAAATTTTTTGTGTGCTTTTAAGTTTCTTGTTGAGCTAGAACAAAAGATGATGGTCTCACCTGGCAAATTTGATTCACCTTGGTGTGTATCTCTTCTTTGTCTTTTTTTAATATATTTTTACTTTGTGCTCTTGGGATCACAGTCATTTATTCTGCTTGTGTTCTCTGACTGCCTGAAAAAAATAAAGTTTAATAATTACTGAAATTACTTAGTCAAAACAGAGAGCAACTGGAGAGTCCAGCAGAGGATCCCAGATGATTAAGGATGATGAAGGACTTCTGAGAGGATTTCAGGGCCTGGAGCACCTCACAAAGGTGGGACTGCCCAGCCAGAGAAGGGAAGGCCCAGGGTGATCCCCTCACGTGAAGATATCTCAGGGGGGATGTAAAGAAAGCAGCCAGACTCTTTTCACTGGTGTGAGTGCAGTGCCAGGAGGCCAAGGGCACAAACAGACAGGGGAAGCTCCCTCTGGATGTCAGGGAACACTTTTTCACTGTGAGGGTGACTGAGCAGTGGCACAGGTCACCCAGGGAGGCTGTGGAGTCTCCATCCTCAGGGATATTCAGAAGCTGTTTGGACACAGCCCTGGGCAGCCTGGTCTAGGTGACCCTAGAGCAGAAGGGTTGGACAAGTTTGTGTCCAGAGTCTCTTCCAACCTCAGCCATCCTGGGATTTTGTGAGCCTGTACCATTGCTGTTCAGTGTTCCTGATGTCACCTGTGACAATGATGAGGAACAAAAGACTTTGTTTTCTTTAGCCCTGAACTAAACCTACTATCCCTCTTGCCTTCTTTTCCTGTTAGGGTTCAATTTCTTCACACTGTCTGTGAAAATAAGGTCAAAAAAAAAAATCCCTTGGGAGAAAACCGATTTTGGCATTGCATACTGGTCAAGTAGAGCAGAACATAATTCAGGTGAGTGATGAAAGATAAAAGGTGGTACCTGTATTCAAATGAGCTTTGCCTGTGTGCAAACAGCCTCTGGGGGCAACTTCTGACATTTATGGCTTTCTTCCTCTGGCGAGGGAGGGCATTTTTTAAAAAGCATCATCAGTGTGTTGTGGAAACCAACAGTTACATGGAAGGACAAGGGTCATTGGCTGCATCTACCTAATGCTTCCAAATGAGGTATTTTTAGAGAATTGTAATCTGAAATGGCCTCTGTGTCAGTCAAGGTCATTTTTTTTATTGAGTTTTCCTGATGCACACGGTGAAGGTACTGCACTAAATGCTATTCAGCATAAATATCCCTGATTTAACATGTAGACAATTATGAAGGATTAACCAGGGATAATAGCTGTGAACCTCATTCTTTATTACCTGGATCAGCAATGTTGGAAGAACAAATAGAAGGCATAAATGGGAGAATCTGTTGCTGGGCAGTTGAAGAACACACTAAATCACCTGGCTAACCGAGAATGAGGATTATGTTTTTGAACTGACAGAAAAAATCATGGTTAAGGTCATGTGTGGATTTATTACCCCAAGGAACATTATAATAAACTGGTTTGTCTTTATATTAACTAAAGAAAGCCTCTATCTTCAGCCAATTCTCTGTTGAAGGCACATGAATTTGTATAGACTTAATTAGATGACAATGTTATCTGATCAATTTGATGGAAATCTATTGAACTGAATGAACTATATGTTTTCAAAAGAGGCAAAAGAAGATTTTGGCAGCATGTCCTTCATTTGGCTTTTAGGAAATTCCACAGTTTGAGAACTTTGTGTTCAAAGCCAGGATGAGCACATTTTTTAAAAAAAATTTACCAAGCAGATTTTCTGAGAAGAAAGAAATTATGAATGTTTTAAATAAAATATTCCACCTTCTATTTAGAAATGTCTAAGCTATTCAATGGCTATTAAATGCAAGGAAGCAAAAAATTAATTTCATTAAATTAAAGGCAACATTCTGAAAATATTTAAAACTTACTTAAATGCTTATAATTTGAAAAATTGCTTTCACCAAAATCCATATTTAAATGAAATTTCAATTTCTGTGAAGACCCCATTGCTACAGAAAAAAAACCCAAAAATCAAGTGAAAACACTCTGCAAGTCTTATTTTATATATATATATATAAATATATATATATATATATATATATTATGTGTATATATATATATACAAGACTACATGTGCCCTTTAATATTGTCTTCCTCTGGGACTCAGCAAATTGGAATAGCTAGGCCAGATTTATTCCATGTAAGTTTAACCACTTTCCTGAAGGGGAAGGAGTCTCTGTGGTGGTATGGAAGAAAGAGAAACAGCTCCAGTGAGGCTGCAGGCTGCTGGCAGTGCCTCTTCTCTCCTGAGGAGACCTGAGAATAGTTGAGAATAGGGCTGAGAATAGTTGGCATGGGAGACACAAACCGTAGGGTGATCTGGTGACTGGGTGAAGGAGCTGTGGTTTGTTCCTGCTGGTAATCCCAACACAGACAAGTCCTGGCCTTTAGAAATGAGGCCATTTTTGTGAAGATGGAAAGATATCCTACCCAGGTAACTGATTCAGGAGGCTGCTTCCACTGCAACTCAAGCTGGCCAGCTTATTTTTGCCATAAAATTGTGTCTTAAAATCTAAACTAAAAGCCTCTGTTTCAGCCTCTCCAGACAGCCAGAGAAACAACACAGAAGAAAAGGATTTCATACCCAATTCCTATTTTCTGTCAGTAAATGCCTTCAGAATTACAGTTGAATAATTGCAGACAGATTGAAGAGGTTCATGGATGTTTTGAAGTTATATGTATTGTCCACAGCTGTTCAGCCCAGTGAATCTGAGTGTGTAATAGCCTGTGATGAGGCGTGCAGGACTATCAGTGTCCCTGGAGAGGACTCTGAAGCCATTTAACACTCTGCACTGAGCAAGGCATATAAAAGGAGATCCTGCTAAGCCAAGTCCCCAGGAGTTAAATTCCCAGTCAGGGTTTGAATCTATTCAGGGTGTTACTAATAACAGAAACATCATTATCTGCAGCTAAACTCATTTACATTCTATATTTTGAAAGAAGAGAATTTGGATTAGTTAGGAGAGGGCTGTTCTTCCTCCCAGCCTAAGGGGTGAGCACTGGAGTAATGAGGTGTTACCCAAGAGACTTCTTGGTTTCTAGTTCTTGTGTTTATTGATTGTCAGCCTACATGGAGGAAATGTAGCTACAGACTTGAACTTGAAAAAAAGCTTCTTCTTGAGTGTTTTGACAGTCTGGCATGTCTCTTGTTTAGATTTGAATAATTTAATAGCTATAGTTGTAAAATCAGTATAGCAGAACTTGTGTGTTTTTTAACAAAGATGTCAAAGAGTGCCAGTCCCAGAGCTGACCCCTGATGAAACACCACTTGTTGCTCCTTTCCTGTGGATATCAAGCCATTGACCACAACTCTTAGTGTGAAACCATCCAGCCAATTCCTGGTCCACTGAGTGTTCCATCTGTCAAATCCATGTTCCTCCAGTTCAGAGACAAGTATTTCAAATATCACCCACAGTGAGCTAATAGTGCTGCAGGGATTTCAAACACCAGCCAGCCTTTGCTATTCACACCCAAGCAGTTTAAAATATCAGCACTACAGCAGCCTCGTAAATTAGCAGCACTTTACATCTTTTTGTTACAGATGTGGCAATGTCATCCAAGGAAGTTAACGACTCAGGCAGCAGGAAATGGCCTTCCAGGTAGCAAATGTTCAGCAGATCACAGGATTCCATTTATAGCACAACAGATGATCTGAAATGTCACCATTGCCCTGGAGAAAACAAAGGGCTGCATCCATACATTGCTGGAGGCCATGTCAGTGGGAAAAGAGTTTCCCTTGCTGGCTCAGGCTGTTGAAATTCCTGCTCATCTATTACAATACACGTTGTCTTTAGCAGCTCTATGGCTTTGATTATAATATATGGTAATTCTCTCATGATGGGTTATTGGAAGTCAGAACTGCAATTGTGGTTTTTTGAGTGTTTCAAGGCATGCTACAAGTCTCAGAAATTCTCACTGTGTCTTTTTAATGCCGATCACATACAGGAACACATGCACTGAGAAAGAGAGAGGGAAAAGAGTTTGCCCAAGGCTCCCTCCATGGCAAACAAACCAGAGTAGAGCACCTTGGTTCTCAGCCTGCTGACCTCCTTAGTACAAGGTGTAAAGCTGTTTCCAACAGCTGGGGTACACAAAATGGGGTTTGTGTACTTTCTTCCAGGATGTCTGTGATCCTGTAGCATGCTCAGCTGGTACTATTTTGTGTTAAGCTCTACATCAAAGTTTCTAATGCAAATTTTGTTTTATTCCCACAATGTGTATTTTGAATGTGAGGTCTGTTTAATGCAGGACACCAGAATAGTGTGAAGTAGCCTGAGACAAAACAAGGACTATACATCAGAATATTTTCACAAATTCAAACTTTCTCTGTTACATTCATTGATGTTTATCTTCCCAGGGGCAAATTCTAGGTGAGTTCCAGGTGGGATTGATATATACTTTCCCTCTTTTGGGTAGTCAGTCACAGTTGTTAACACAGTGGGGAAGCACAGTCTGGTTCTTAATATTCAGTTACACTTAGGGTCCATTTTCATCTGGTTTTACTTCACTGCAGGTACATTTCTGGATGTGGTGTCAGGAGGTTTCCAGCTGGAATGGAGAGACAAGAGAGAGGAGCTTTGCTTTTGTAAGGTTTGTGTCAGGGACATGATTCCTGAAGTCCCCAGAGCTGCTCTCCCTGGCTTGGCCAGGAGCACGTGGGACACAAAGCCAGGCAGCAGGATGGCTCAGCCAGTCCAAGAGCTGTGCTTGCAGAAGCAGATCACTTGGGGCCAAGCTTCAGTCCTTCCAGGACACCTAATGGGTGCCCTGGCAATATGGACTGCCTGGGCAAAAAGGAAGTGTCTGGCTCTAGGCCCTTGGACTGCTACATTTCCTCAAAATGTTCCCAAAATATCACATAACAGAGCGTTGTCCTGCCTGAGCTCCCACTTGCTCAGACATTATTCGACAGTCTTCACCTCACATTGTTCTCAGTGCCCAGGAGCCTTCAGAGCTTCAAAACCTGTATGGATAGATTTAAAAAAAAAAAAAAAAAGGAGAAGAAAAGAGGAGAATGCATTAGTCAGAGTTTAACAGTTGCTTTCCAGGAACATGTCATGTTTTTTGCAAGCTTGAAAGTTTTCCCTGGATACTGAGTCATTTCTGCAGTTATTCTGGGCCATCAGACCATGATACAGAGTTGTATTCTTCATGTGGTTGCATAACAGAAACAAGTTATGATGAGTTCATTCAGCATCTTGTGGATGATTTGGGAAAGTATGTGACAATAGCCACAGGTCAGGATAGTTGAGAGTCAGGTTACATTACTGCAGCTTGCCAGAAACCAGACCAGAGGGAAATATCCAGTATGGCCAAGCCCATTCTGCAGATTTTTCATCACAGTTTCCTGTACCCTATATAACTCCTATTCTCACCTTTATGTGACATGGAAAGGAAATTGTTCTAGACAAGTCAAAATCAAAGACTTGAACTGTAATAAAACCTTTTGTTGGTAACAGATTGGGAAGAATTGTTCAATGATATTGCACCTGAAGGAGTACAGCAGCCTGATATCCTCCAATTAATGTAAATCTGATTGAGGCTTTGTATTTTTATGCTAGGGTCTCAAGGGTAGAATCTTGTGTATAATTTATAGAAAGTCACCTTGTAAGGAAAAAAAAAATAATTCTCAGAGTTCCCAGCCTTGCGTGAGAACAGAAATGAAGCCCCTGCCAGACCCTTTTTCTTTCATTCATCACTGACCCACCTTTGCTCCCTCAGATTCCCCGTCTCTGAACAGAGCCTCTGGATTTCTGACAGCAGAGGTTGTCTTTGAAATCTACCTTTCTTCTCACAGTCAATACATTTTGGCCAGCCTTCAGTCAAGAGAATCAGTTTTAGTTCAGTACTAACACCCAATTCATGCTAGAACCAGCCAGTTTTCTTCACTCTTTTCACTTTATTGGTCACCCCAGAGGCTGGAGGAGTTGTGTTGCCATTCACTCTCTCAGCCTTGGACACAGAGATCTCTTGTGTTCAACCCCTAAATGTATAAGCACTTGTGTGGAAGATGATCATCATGTGAACTGGAAAATATTCACATGGAAGGCAGAAAATTCTGTGAGAATTACTGGAAAACCTAATTTAAAATTGTATTTATGACACTGTAATTTTTAAATCAAATAATAAATTCTTGATTACTGGAACTTCTTCCCTTTCACATGTATTCTGAACAGCAAAGTACTGAAGTAGGTTTCAAAATGGAAACCTGTGAAGGATAACTGGACTAGAGTGATCACATGTTGAATGTTAGTAAAATCTTACTGAAACTCTGGTTCCTTCTGTCTAGGTACTTTACATTGCACCCTCTCTTAGAAGATTGATGCTGATCAAAATGTGTGTGTCATGTGTACCCAGTAACACTGAAATTTTAGTGTTTGGGTAGGTCTTGACTAAATTGCAGAGCTCACTCAATAATACAGTGTTCCCAGGGGAAAAGTAGATTAGAAATGGCTTCCTCCCTGTGTGTGAGTGAGAGCTTTCCTGCAGACTCATTGCACAAGAGTGCCTGGCAAATGGCACCCCAGGGTCTCCCAAATCAGGCTCTGACTGGCAATATCCCTTTAGCTCCCAGAGAAATTAATTGTGTTATTCCACATAAAGGTGCCTCAAGGAAAGGAGTGAACGTCCTACCTGCTGCCTGTGGAAAACAGCATTCAGGGAGGGGTGGGTGGGTACCTGCTCCTTGTGTCCCATGCTCTGGGCAGTTTCTGTGCTGTCAGTGGCCCATGGAAAGTACCCCATGCAGGGGATTGTTTGGAAGCAGGAGGGAAGGCAGCTCTGCCCTTTGACGTGGGATGCATCCCTCTGGAGTCCTGTGATAAGGAAGCAGCTGTGCTCACATGCATTATATAACACAACTGTTCTGGCATCTGTAGTCAGATGATCTCAATCACATCCAAATTTCCCTTTGTACTGCAGTTAGAATGGGGCTGGTACTTTGCTTTACAGAGGTTTAAACCAACCAGGGAGGCCTCTTGAAAGGGTGTTTACATCCATTGAATCGACTTGATATCATGGAAGTGTTACATAACATCCTTTATGTGCTGGATCATCTAACCTTCCTATTATAAGAGTAGAAAAACAGCTAAAATATAGGAATTAATTATTTAAAAAAATAACAATAGAAAGAATAATTGAGGAAAGATTATTTGGCTACCAGAATTGCCAAAGTATTTATATAAGCTGCACTTGTTTCTATCCAACATGATCTCAAAATTTCTGGGAATATTCTCCTCAAAAAGAATGTCTAGGTTTGTAAGGTTTCACTAGTATACAGCGAAATACTTGCAAACTTATGTGCTGAGCAATATCTTACAGTTTAAGTTGTTTCAATCTATTTTGCCATAGACAAGAACAGCCTCTGGTTACTCTGACTCTTGCTTTATAAAGTATTTCTGTATAATATTATTTTTCAGCTGTTGAATGTAAACCACTTAAGGTGAGTTCCCATCATTTAAAAGGCAGTATGAGTATTTTGCCAGTGATATGATTAAAATTAGTTAATATTCCCTAACAAGCTGCTTAATATTTTTTAAAAGCAAATTTTCTGTCAGGTTCCATGAAGACTAAACAACTCCAAGAGGATCATAGATGATGTAATAGCCTGGGTTGGAAGGGGTCTTCCAGCTGAGTGTGTGACAGTCTGTGCAGTGTCCTGGGCTGCATTTGTGCTTGTCATTTCTATACTAGATGGTCATGACAGGCTTTCAGGTACTTAGACAAAAAAAGTTTGATTCATCCAGAGAGTGGAAGAGTGATTTATGGAAGGTGATAAAAGAATAAGAGAGGTGTGATGTGAAGGCAGAGGGAATATTTTTCATTAGAGGAATGGAAATTGGGAAATGTGGAAAAGCATTTGACAATCCCATTATCAGGTTTCTGAATTTCCCAGCTGTTTTAACTGCTGTGCAATAAAAGATGACTCTGCTCTACAATCTTGCTTTCATAAGTTGAAGCTCATATCATGGCTGTAACAGCAGTTTCACCACCACAGCACGGAGTGAAATACAGCTGTGGCATGAGCTGAGCGGTGCTAAGAGCAAACAGATCAATCTGCAAATGTGGCAATGCTAACGAGGCACGGCAGAGCTGTGCTTCTGTCACAAGCACTTCGTGAGCATCAGCACTGCTCTGACTGTAAATGGAGCAAATCTAGGAGGGAGGAAAGATTTTCTTCACTTGTTAGAAAAAGCAATGTACGTTTAAGCACTGGGAAGGATTTTATTTTGAATTAACATTGGTGTTAGGTAGTGTTTGCCCTCTTGTAACATTGTCAGATCCAGAGGTCTGGTGAAATGATCTTCCCTGCCAGTGTCCCTCAGCAAATGTCTGTCCTTGAGGCAGGCAGAGGCCAGGCAGATCCAGGGTGGTTAAAGATAAGGAAATGTCTTTTCCAGACCTTTCCTTGCAGCCTCTCCATCTGATTTTCTTGGAGGATTTGGAGGATAACCCTGATGTTCAATTTACCTGTGCAATCTAATGTGAAAGTACACTTTTTCTGTGCCTTTATTTGCTGTAGCCAAATACTGTTGTTTGCATTAAAAGCTTGTCATTTCAGCCTGCTGAGAATGTCTTCATTAGTGAGTGAGCCTTTCACGTGTGGTGTATTGATTGCAACATTTAACAATTGAAGCATTGTTGTTAAACTTCCATTTTCCTTAAACTATCTGCCCTGAAAGGTCAAAATACTCTAATTCTGAGGCAAGGCATCTGCCAGAGATTGGCTCCCTAGTTTTCCCATATATATTGTGACGTTTTCCTGACTAATCTACCTATTCAGTGAATTGAAAATAATTAATGGATGTCCAATGCCAAGTTTTCAGTCAAATGCACTTGGTTGCAAATATTTTGGCAGGGAATACAGAGGGAGTATTGCAATATCTGTAAGAAATAATATCAAGTGTCAGGTTCCTTCTGTGAGGTTTCACATGGAATAGATTCTCACAGCAACAGTTAAAAGCCTTCGATCCTGTGCAGTGGACCATTGCAAGTATAAATAATCCCAGCCAGCAATTTTGTTCATGGGAATCTGTTCCTTTACAAAAGCTTGTGAGTGCACAGTAGCTCCCTTTTCAGACAGCTCTGTGGTAGCAGCAGAACATCAGGAAAATCCTTTCATAAGGTGAGAGCAAGAAAGCTGCTGAGAGCTCAGAAAATGTCCTAAATGTGTCTGTTTATTTGTTTATGTTGCTGCTCTCTTGGCCATTCCTGTGAAGGTAAGGTGAGCCTTTCTGCCTGGGGTAGGGAGCTGTCTCTGACTGCCAGAAATGTCCTTCTGAACAGGGAGTGCCCGAGCTCCTGAAATTATGTGTGAGCAACTGTTCCCACAAATTGGCTGCTCTGGTATTCAATACAATTAGGAAATGGCAAGAAAGTCATCAATGGGATGTGTTTCATGGCAGGAAACCCAAGAAATGTTGCTCTCCCATATTTTACCAAGCATGAGATCACATTTTGATCTCTCTCTACAGAGACATCTTGACAGGCTGGGTGGATGAGCTGAGGGCAACTGCACGAGGTCCAGTAAGGTGAAGAGCCAGTGTGTGCCCAGGTGGCCAAGAAGCCAAGGACATGTGCTCTGAAAGAAGAACAGTGTGGCCAGCAGCATGAGGGCACTGACTGTCCCCTGTGCTGGGCACTGCTGAGGCCACCGCTTGAATGCTATGTCCAGATCTGGCCCTTCAGGGCAGGGGAGACGCTGAGGTGCTGGGGAAGGTCCAGAGAAGGGAGTGGAGCTGGGGAAGGGTCTGGAAAACACATCTCATGAGGAGTGGCTGACAAAGGTGGGGGTGTTTAGCCTGGAGAAAAGCAGGCTCAGGGGGGACCCTGCCTCTCCACAGCTCCCTGAAATGAGGATATAGCAGGGTTTGATATCTCCTGCCATCAAAATGTCAGAGGCAGGACAGTGACAAACCCACACAAAGCTCATGCACAACAGGCCCTCTCCTGCTCCTGCAGATCAGAAGGCAGGTGTGGTTAATGCTCACTCAGGAGCCAGCCAGCCTGCCTGCCAGGCCTGGGCCTGCTCCAGAGACAAGGTAATCCTGGAATAAACCAAGAGTCACTTGTAAAGCTGGCATTGCTTACAGCCTCTGGAAGGGCTCAGGAGGCCTCTGCATGTGGCACTTGGGGATGGGGTGGGGGTGATCGTGGTGCTGCAGGGTTGATGGTTGGACTGCATGACCTTGAAGGTCTCCTCCATCCTTGATAATTCCATGATGTATCCAGAGAACAAGAGAAATGTAATTTTGGTCCAATGCTTTAGTTTTCTGTGTTGTTTACAAATTAACAGGATTTAGTTCAGAATGAAGAAGGGACAATAGTATTTCTCAAAGAGTTTAGGTGTTAAAACGTAAAATTTAACAAATTAATGTATACAACTTGATGCAAAACTCAAGGGAGTCAGTACCTTTCTAATTATTTCAGCATAATTTGAACCAAGCATTACAAAAAAAATTGACAAATAATTTATGTGAAAGCAATTCCATAAAATCTTGACAAGTTGTTCTCATTTTGTGCTGTGTATACATTGGATTCACCCAGTGCCAAACACATTTTGTAAAGTGTATTGACTGTTCAAAGACAGTTTGTAAACAGAAAATTTTAGCTTTTCCACCCACTTGTGTGGGTGTCACTTTTGGGCAAATCATATTTTGGAGAGAGCCAACATTTTTAAGGGGCAAGAAATTAAAAGTAAATGTATCTTATTAAGTGTGATTAAAAATTAATTTTAATGATAAACAGGAACTTAAATTCTTTTTGATCTTTGAGGAAACTGATTTATTGAGTTTTATAATTAAGAGCAACAATACACACCTTGTTGAAAGTTGGTTTTTTTTTTGAGCAAGATTACAAATTTGGTTGACACAACAAGAAAGGTGACATCAGACAGGGGCATATGAAGGCATGTGTCTCTTGGGTTTAGAAAGTAGACAGACACAAGCTAAAGTATACAGTAAGCAGATTTAAATATCTTCAAAACTGTGTATTTTGCTACTGTCACCCTGCAGTTCAAGGACGAATGAATTAACTGCAATCCCATGACCTTTTTCTTCATGAAAATGTCTGACTGGTTGATCACAAGGTCTTGTGCCATCTTAATTTGTGAGTCTGATGGCAAAAATCAGGAATTACTAGAATTTGTCATTTTATTGGCAGTGTAGCTGCTGCCATTTTGATGTTTCTGTCCTGAGAGGCATCTGTGTAATAACTGAGCAATCACTGATAAGGGTTCAGATCTTGGAGCTGCTCTGGGATTTTTGATTGCCTCATCTGAGTAAATGCTTTTTACCTTTGTGCTAGCAAGAATTTTTTTCAAGAGCTTCAAAAGCTAATTTATTTTGCTAAGTGAGAGGAAAGTTTTTTATTATTTTAAGGAAAACTGAACCAGATGCTCAGCTGATGCAAACAGAGCAGCATAGTTTTATCTGTTCCAGTGGGACTGTGATGATTGCTATTGATCATTGCTCAAGTCCCTGTGCTTTTTGTGAAATGCTGTTCACATAGAAGATATTCTGAACTATATTCTCTCACATCAATTAGCTTGTTTACAAGAGGCAGTAATTGCATTTGTCCATGGAAGCATATGGATCAGAGCACAATTTCAGGCAATTAGGTTCTATTTTTGAAACTCACTGAATTATACAACCTGAAGTTCCTTTCCTATCTGATTTTGATGGATTAAGTGATTTATCCTACTTTAATCTTAAAGAAAAACTGTATATATAATATAGTCATACTTGAAACTCTTTTGGTTTTGTCTTGACTACTTATTTAATTCTTAAATATTCACTCTGATAAGTTAGGATCTATAATGTTTAGTTGAGAATGGTGATTTATTAGATGTTAGATGTACATCTTGCCCTCTGCCTGCCTTCTTAGAGCTATCAATTTCAATATAAGTGGGAAAATACAGGACTTTAGGTTTT
This sequence comes from Parus major, assembly GCF_001522545.3. NCBI lineage: Eukaryota > Metazoa > Chordata > Aves > Passeriformes > Paridae > Parus > Parus major. The sequence continues at coordinate 5,411,122 of NC_031783.1, forward strand.
ACAATTTGCAAAATTTAAAAAAATAAAAATAAAGCTGGTTCTGTTCCCCTGTGACTCAGCTGTGTACTTATCATTGTTTGATAGCTGTTGAGGACCTTGCAGCTTGACTTCTCATCAGAGGAAATACCATGCTCAACTGTCCATGTTGGGCAATACAAGTGGGCAGATGAGTTAAAACATTGATGAATGAGATGCACCAGAAGATGATAGGAAAACCTACTCTTCCTGGGGCAACAAGTCATGGTCAGTGTGTCCCAGATCAAGCCAGAAATCCTTGAACATCTCTGAAGGCAACAGCTTTTGCACAGTGTTGCATAACTCAAAGACTGGATAGGATATGCTGGTTCCTGGGGTTTTGGCATGGAAGGAGCTGGGAGGATTTTGGCAGGGCAGTTTGGATGCCACTGCCTTTGTCCATGATCTGTTTCAAAGTCCTTAAATAGATGCTTTCAGCCACCATCTCTTGTTCAGCATAATGCACTTTAACAAAGTATAGAATGCTAAACCCCAGGAAATGTTTGGCTGATTGTGACTTAAATTGTTTAATGGTGTGCATAGAATCCGTAAAAAGAAACAGAGTATGATGTTGAATGTCAAAGGAGGATTTAGATCTGATTTGTGCCCATGCTCAGGTAATCACCCAGGTGGGACACAAGAACTCTTGGAGGACATGGGGACTGTCACAGAAAATCAGACAGAGCTACATTTAGACTAGATAAAAGGAAGAAAATTTCTACAGTGAAGGTTGTAAAACATCATCAGGGACTTGCAGCCAATACCTTCAGAATCAGGTGAGAAAGATCTCTCACCCCCATACAGCATTGAATATTTTTGATGCCTGAAGGGGTCAAAAGCATTTTGATAAAGTCTCGGGACTTCCACTCCATTACTGCACCCCCCAAAGCTATCAGGGGGATTAGGGAGATGAGCTGAGACCTACTGGTACAATAGGCAGCAGATCTGTATCTTCCTCAGCTGTGTCTGGGACTGTGGAGCCACACAGCATGCAAAGGACACTGTTGTCACAGCCCAGCCAATATTGGGAATTTGTGTGCTCAGGTGGGGCAGGAATGCCAGAGCAGTCTCGTGCAGCTCCTTGGTGGCAAGGCTGGACTTCTCAGAAGGACAGCAGTGTTCCTGTGGAAATGACTCCCACCTGCATACCCACAGACCATAACAGTGAGTGTGTGGTTAATTACAGCAGGACATTGCTTGAATGGGACTAGGACTGGAATGAAGGTCCAACACTTCTAATGACTGTCACACATTATTTAACTCATTTCTCTGGGGAATCAGAGGAGGCACTGGCAATTTCTTCTAGTTCAGCTTTTGTAATTAATAAGACTGTTTAGAGAAACACCTTCTCTTACTGTGTTGGGATACAGATATAGAAAAATACATGGTGTTTGTGAGTAAACCTGCCTCATGGACTGAATTACACTCCCTGGTGCAAGGATATTTTGCCATGTGAGCTATCACAAGTTTGGTGTGCTCGTTTTTTGTTTCAATTTCCCTTCCTCACACACAGTCAGTCAGCCTCAGGAGAGGCTTGGTTTTCCATTCAAACTGCAGATTTACATAGCAGCAATTTGTCAGTTAACCTAAAAGGAGCAGGTGTGATGCTTCAGCTCATAACAAGGATGTGATTCCTGGCTGAACAAAGCCTGACATGCTCCTAACTGGCTTTGTTTACACCATCAGCACAGCCAAGCTCTTCAGTTCCTCAGATTAATTGGGAGCTGCAGCCAGAAGGTATCCGGTGTCGCTGTAAATTGCTGGTGGTTGAATGACTGAAAATGAAACTGCATCTCTGCCTTAAATGTGGCAGAGTAAGAAATGCAGGCTGAGCCCACAGACCTGTCACTCGTGCAGCTCCAGCTCTGGAACAGGGAATATTCCCCATAAACTCTGCCCTGTTCTGTTGTCTCTGGGGGGTTCCAGGGTGGCTCTGGGGATGCTGTGACTGACAAGCAGCAGTGTCACAGATGTGCAATGCAGTAAATGCAGCACTGCCAGCTGGTTACCAGCTCTGTGTGCTAACTACTGGCTGCAATGTGGTAAAGCAAAGCACCAGGTTAGCAAAAACTCTTGGGAAATCTCTCTTTTGAGGGCTTGGTCTCTCTGCTTCACTTCATGCCTTGGAATCTCTTCGCTTTTTTGTCTGCCTGTAACCTCTGGTGCTTTTCAGCCATTTTAAAGTGCTGCCCCCTCATCAATCTCAGTGTTCCAAGCATTTTTCTTCATGGTTTCACTTCCTTATTTTTGATTACAATGTCAGTCTTTGGTCTTCTCCTGGCTTCTGACTTAGTGTTCATAGTTAGGTCTCTTTTCATTCTCCTTCAAGTGTTGAATCTCTGTTCCATCTTTCAGGCCTCTTAAATCCACACTTTTGTCACTTTCGTGCTTCTAAAATCCTGACCTGAATTTTGGCATGTCTTTTTGACAACTGCAGTCTTTTTCATCTTTTAATTTTTATTTTTTCTAACACTAAAACAATAGCAGAGACCCCTCTACTAAGCCTTGTATACCAAATTTAATTTTTCTTGGATAACTTCCCTTCTTTAAAACTAATCTGAGGTTCACTACAATCTTTCTCACTAGCACTGAATATTTCATTGTGATGTTCTTCTTATACCTTTCATCACATCCTACCTATTTTCCGTCTTTTTGAGGCTTGAGTCAAAGTAGAGCCCACATTTCATGGCTTTAGTGGCTTTTGATCAATCCCTAAAGCCCTTCCTCTTTATCCACAGAGAACCTCTTTCCCAGTCTCTTGCAAATGTCACATCTCCCTCTTTTCTCTCTTACACAATAACAGGAGAGAATGTGTTACTCTGTATTTGTTAAGCCTTGTGCAACTCTTCAAAACATACAAGAAAATCTCATATTTATCTATTTTTAATAGTATTGAATCTCCAATCCTGTTGGCTCACCTCAATATAAATGCAACAGAAAATGCTCGATATATTTGCTTTTCCAGGATGAGAAAATTAATATTTTATTCCTTTTATTAAATAAATAATGTTTTTCATGGCTACCATCCCTTGAGATATAGAGATACTGCATTAATTACCACCCCAGCCCTATTCCCTTCAATCCTCCCCATGAACTAAAGGAGAACCACAGATGTACTTTTGTTTCTGATTAAACAAATCCTTTGAGAATTTATTTCAACCTCAGATGAATTTGTGCAGTCCACAATTACTTCTGAGTGGTTTTTTTCTTCCTCCCTTGGACAAACGTGTCCTTCAATGTAAGTTTGCACACCTGTGGTAGCTGAGGCTCCAAGGCAGAGAGAGAGCAGTTCTAAGTCTCCAGCTCTTACAAGCTCTTTCTCTAAATCTCTCTTTATTTTGACCTCTTTAATAGCTATTGTTAGCATCTTTATCACATCAGGACTGTCATTCCAGTAAGTTCTCCACATGTTCCTCCCTGGCTGCTCTGCCACATTAATCTGCTTTCTGTACTGAAGATGACTGGAAGCCATCTATCCACTCAGTGCAGCACTCCAGGGCCTTGCAAAACACTTTGGAGAGCGTATTTATTTAAACATAACCATAAATGCAAAATGGATGTCATGCTTTTCATAAAATAGCCTTGAGTAGGTTCATTTATGAAAGCTTTCTGTGAAATCTCACTGTGTGCTAAAAGAACAGCAAAATGTTTTTGGGGGAAAGTAGAGAGCAGAGAGAGAGTCATCAAACACCAGGAAATTAATCATGGCTGGGTTTTTCTAGCTAATTAATGTTTCAAAAATGTTAGTGCTTTTGCAGAATTTCTTAACCTGTTAGCAAACTATTTAATGTGTTTAGAACAGTACTGAAAGAGTCACACAGTGCCTTTCAGGTCTAAGACTTGACTATTTACTCTTTTTATACCAAGCCATGGTGGATGTAAAACCAAAGCAGTAACCAGAGCAGCAGAAATCGAGCTCAGGACTCACCTCTTCCCTACAGATGAAACTCTAGGGCTACTTTTGCCTTTCTGCAGACTCTTAGGTTCTTGGCTTCTACATCTCTACAGAAGAAGGTTTAAATTCCCTCAAGGTATGAAAGCCCTGAAACACCCATCTCCAACTTCTTCAAGTGCTTCAGCTACCAGCACCACTGTCCTGTATTTATTGTCTTTAGGAAAACATTCCTGATGAGCTCCTGATAATTACAATGCTGGTATGTAGTGTCTGATTTGAGGTTTAGGTCTGCTTACAGGAGGTGTCTGCCTTCACACTAGCTTGTGAAAAGTGAGGATTTAGTACAGTTTTGCTCAGAGGACTGAGCACTGTGCCTTCTACTCTGTTCAAACTGACAAAATTCAGTCCATTTTTCATGGTTTTGGGCATTAGAGGAGGGAGAAACAAAGGCTGATGCAACCCAGAGTGATTAAAGAAGAGAAACCTGTTGGGACAGTCTTGGGCATGGAGTTATCTTTAAATACAAGAATCTGTCTCACTTAAATCAAGTTAATCAGAAACTGAGAATTTTTGTGACTGGGGAAAAATTAAGCATGCACTTGAATGTTTTCCTGAATTAAAACACTGACTGTTTTCCTTCAGTTAAAGATGGACATCTTGGAGGAAACCAAACCTCTGGACTATTTATAGTGAAGTGTTTAAAGAGAATGTATGTCTTCATGGATAAAATGGCACAAATTAAGATCACTGACAAAACTGGGGATGTATTCCTACTTTCCACTTACACCACAGTTATATCTTGCATTTCTAAAACCCCATGAATTTGTGGTAGCAATTTCCAATAGTAATTAGTAGTAGTTAATTTAACAGCTCTACATTATTAAATAATTAGCCTGTATATAAGTTATCATAATTTTCATATGGAATGATGTGATTTAATGAGTTTTTCTACCCATCTTCATTACTGCGTGATGTGGTTACTGCTTGCTGGATGTCACTTTCCAAAGTGTGTATATTAAATCTTATCATTCATACAAATGAAGATTATAAAAGGGAGTCTTAACACTGTTTCTTGGCCAGGGGTTTTTAACAGCACTTGTGAAAGATTCTTTATGACAGATATAAAGACATGTTACTAAAATACTTTGTCTTTCTGGAAACCTATCACAGTCTATAAATGTCTCCCAAAATAATGCTGAGAGCATTCTGATATTGCCATCCTAACATTTTTTTCTTGTCTTGAAACAAACCACAGAAAATCTTTGGTTTGGGTTGTCAGGAATAACGCTCACCCCTAAAGCGAGATATTTGACTTCCATCTGTTTGGGGGTTGTTTTTGCTAATTTTTTTTTCTTCTGTTTTGTGCTTCAAGTCTCCTAATTTTTTAACTAGCTTTTTCTTTTGAAGGAACCTTATTTAACCTTCTTTCTGAGTTTTGAGTATTCAACCGAAACACAGAGAAGCAGCAACGTGCTAGTGAAAGGATTAGCATAATTTAGAGAGAGAAATTCATCCTCTCACTCTAATGGGAAACCTGTGAGCAACAATTCAATGCCTTTGTTCACGTTGGGCTATCCCTTGTGCAGTTATTAATTTACTTTGCTCTGTGAATGACCATGAACTTCCTAACATTTTTTCTGTTCCCTGACACAGACCCTGCTGCACAGCCTGTCACTTTTAGCATCAGAGGGTCACCTGAGGTTTGTGATCACGTCTTTCATTCTTTCTGCTGAAGATCACTTTGTCTTTTGGTAATACATCGTGACTTTGCATCACAGGAGAAAGCCTCCATGGGCAACTATTTGGTGTTATTTTTATTCAATACCTTAAGCCAGCTGCATATTTTGTGCTTTATTTTCCATTTATGGTTCCATTTTCCAGAATGATTTTGTTTTCAAAAACATGAAAACAATATGGGTAAAATGTACATATTTTGATAATTCTCAAGGGTTTTTAGCTTATGCTAAAGCATATTTTGGTAACTGAAATGAAAAATAATGTATCTCCAAGGTTCTGCTGATCTGAAGCTGGTAATAAGTATACTGCTGTTTACAGAAGTGAGCAGTAATTTGGGACACGTAGTAAAGAGTCCAGCTTCCAGCAGCCACCAAATTCTCCTTAGGAAAAGCCAGATTTCTTCAGCAGGTGAAGTGGATCTGTCAGGCACAAGCACAGATCCAGCCTTCCCTCCTGGCTGAGACCAGGACCACAGGGACTGGATTTCCCAGGAGTGACTGTTGACAGCAGTCAGGAGTCAGTGGTTTCATTTCTAATACCTGAAAGGGTCCCCAGAATGTCTTACAAAATCTGTTACTCTTTGAGGAACAGTTCTTGTGGGGAAGAAACAAGAGACACATATCATTTTAGGGAAAACACTGATCATAAAGCACCTGAGAATTCTTGGACTCGGTGTTTTCAGCAGAGGGAGGCTGTGGAAAAGACCACATGTTCTATTGCATGGGATGCATATTTTCCTATCACTTTTGGTTTTTGAGGTTAAAGGAGGAATAAGGGAAAAGAAGGTTCAAACAAAAAAGTCCAGAGAAATATGATTTTAATACATAGAAACTAATCAAGACTAAGGACTCTTGGAGTTATCTCCCTGGGTAAACCAGGTCAAATTCACCTTTTAGCTGTACTGGAATGACTTCTCTTTGTGTAGGAGGAGAGGGATCTATTTTGGAGGTATCTTCCTCTGCTGAGGAACTGATAAAATACTGAAGGTGTTTTCTTAACTGAGCTTGCATTTCACCATCCATTTATGTAAGCAGGATTGATACCTTTTTTTGACAATCTGTCATGAGGTAACACTTCTAAGGAAGTGCCAAGGATCTCTGAGCACTGATTTAAAGAAATATCTACTTCAGCACTTGAAATAAGGAAGAACAAACTTTCCTTCCCACAAAAAAACACATTTTGGAAGAGCACAGAGCTGAAAATGTATGCTTTGAGCAAATTGAGCAAATACCACCAGCTTTGCTGTAGAAAAAGCACTATTTTCATTGTCACAGCTGTAAAAGCTGTGATGTTCTATCTAGTAAAACCTCCTTCTTTTGTTTGTAAATCTTTGTATTGTTTTTCTCAAGTAAAATGGCTTTTTTTTCCCAATTCCTCTGCATTCAGGACCCAGTGAAATAAAAAAGAATTATTTGTACTGTCACAGTCATACTGGGTTTTCTTAGATAGTGGCAAGAAACAGCATTTGTTGTGGATGTGGTGTGTAGTAATGCATGACTGTTTACAATAAGTATATACAAATTTATCACCTTTATTGATTGTGTTGTTGTCTCTACTTTTTGTGCCAAGTCCTGCTCTGCTTTACTTTGCCATGAGGAGCTACAGATGCAACTGGATACAAAACAGGGCCTGAGGTGAAGACTGGGAAATCTTTCCAAGCTTAGTCTGGGGTAGGAATGCTGCCTGGGAGCAGCCTTGTGTGGAGCCCATGAGTTAGTGCTGCTTCCTTAGCATTAGGAGGAGCAAAATGAGACCTCTAAAAGTCTTTGAAGACCTCATATGGTGAAATACCTCCCCCAGTATAGCACCAGTGAACCTCTCGACATTTCTGTAAGGTAAAGCCTTGTCTTGGAGTCCAGCAGACTGTCAGGAATAACAGGGCTTTGGTCAGGATGACTTGTCTCTCTGTGTCCCTGCTCTTCCTGCAAAAACAAGGGGATTTTCTGGAAACCTGCTACTTTATTAAGGTGTAGGCTGGCTTTGTGCTAAATGTTATGCAGCAAGAGTGAAGGGCAGTGCATCCCTTCTTGTATGAAGTCATGAGAACTCAATATAAGAGTTCTTAATTCCTGTTTCCCTACAAGCCCTCCTCCAGCAGTGATTATTCTTTTTTTTTGCCCTAAAGATGAGTCTTTCCTGATGAAAAAAAAACTCGTTAAAAGGCATAGAAGATCACACATGCAAACTTTGTATTAAAGCAAATGGACTGGCAATAATCTCCTGCTTCTGTAAAAAAAATCCTACATTCCTGTGTTGCTAAATCCATCATGTTTCCAAAGCAATACCTGCTGTTCCAAACAACACATGCTGTTCCCAGCTCCACACTGGACCAGCTGGCACAGTCCTGGCCAGGGAGACTGGCAGGGCAGGGCAGTGGGAAGGAGGAATGGATGGTGTAAAGGAAAGTGACCTGCAAACATGCTTTTAATCATGCTTAATTCCATAAATAACCTTGTACTCCTTTGCCTCCTCACTTCTGGTCCTATTACATGATCTCTAGCATTGGAGCACAATCCCACCTAAAAATATTTATCTCCCCACCACTGTGGTGATATTGGGAATTATCTCTCTTACTAACCATGTACAAGATAGAGCCTGTAAGACTGAAATGCCTTCCTGTGCTGCTGAGTATTCAAGAATGCTAAGACACACTAAAACTAAACACAGATTTTCCAAGTCGCAGTTATGGTTTCCAAAAAAATAAGGAGCAACTATTCCCCAAATAATAAATGTCTGGCAGAATGTTCTTAATGCCATTAGTCCCTTATTTCCCAAGCCTCAATTCAGTGCCATGTCACATGCAGCAAAGCTGTGGCCAGAATGCTCTGCAGCCGTATGCCACAATTTTTGGATATTGGCAATGGGATAAATATAAGTTTGCTGCTCACTTCACAGTGGCTAAAGCTGGACTGTTTTACTGTACAGTAGACACTGATACTGTGTACAAAATATGGCATGCACAGGAAGATGCTGGACCATGAATTATAGGTGCCTTTTCATGCAAATGGTGTATTGGTATAACCTAACAGCAAAATGAACTACGGAGTATTACCAGTTCTGTGGGAAAATCCGGATTAATTTCATTCCAGATGGTTAAAAAATTAATATACTGCCAAAATTGTTCCTTGTTCTTTCTTGATGGTAATATCTCATCTGCATTATGTTCAGTTTAAAGAAACACTGATATCTTTAATAATGGGATTCCTGTGGCTTCCTGTGGAAGCACTATGGCAAAGCAAAGCTCCCATGGATGGTGTAATACTGTGGGCAATGTGGAGTTTGGACTTACTGAGAAGTCCAGGACCTTTAAGAAACCCAACTTTAACACTTTGTACATATATACACAGAGATTCCTGCTTCTCTGAGTTACCTATGAGATGGTTTATTTAACCAGGCTGCAGGGATGTGAAGAGTGTCTTACTGGTCATCAAGATAAAGAACCTGGCAGAGAAATTTACAGTCCAGATGAACAAAAATCAATGAGTAGCTTCAGGTGGCAGAGAAGGTTAAAGCTGCAGTATTCTACTTGCTCAAGTCACAGGATAAAGCTTAATAATCTGGTTGTTCCAAGAGCAGCTTCTTTGTGCCTTGAATAATTGATTTCTTTTGAGGGAGAAGCAGATCTACTACTGTTCAGAACTTTTTCTACTCAGATGTAGGGCTCTGATTTTCTATGAAGACAGAATTTCACAATACCAACTCTCCTGGTTGTGGAGAAAACAGGAATTGAGTGCAGCTGGAGCAGTATCTGTGTCCCAGCAGAGGAAGGTCCTTGTCACATATCTGTCACCAAATTGCACAGCAGGAGGGGGGACTGGAGCTGTTCTAGCTGGAAGGGCAGGTCAGTGCCTGGCCTCTCTGCTGGCTCTAATTGATTTTGAGAAGAGAGGCTCTACTAGATGATTCTTTCCTTTCTGAACCAGTCTAAGGTCCCACTTTCCTGAAAGCAAATTAGATACTTGTATTATCTAGGAACAAAGCAGTATGTTGTATGAGACCTGCCCACTGTACAGATAATCCAAAGGATCATCTTTACCTGAGACCAATGGGTTCCTTCTCCAGTACCTACCTGGCACTGATAGGTGACACCAGTGACTGTTGCAGGGTTGAGCACCCTGGGGAGAGAAGTGGCAGGAGCCCAGAGCAGTCCTTGAATCTCTGGAACCAACACAAAGGGTGTGTGCACTGGACCAGAAGACAAGGTGATGATGTAGTGACCTCTTAAACTGAATGAGATTATCAATTTCTGTCATAGAATAAATATGCAGCACTTGGCAAAATACAGGTACACAAAATTGAAGTGAGACAGGTGATCCTGAGTCAGGATCTTGTTTTGGTTTAAGGCTTTCTGTGATGCTGCTTTTACTTCTCCCCAGTTCAGGTTTAGAAAAGGCAGTGGCAGGAATTGGGAAAGCATGTTGATTCCTGAATGAATTTAATGCTGAATTTAATGGTGTTTAACAGGCCTAAGGAACAGGGAAATACTCAATATTCACACAACTTGAGTGAGGAGGAACCATGCAAAATTATGTAAAATCTTGTTCTGTTAAAGAGTCACAAATGGAGCCTGTTCATTTCAGCTCTGAATGTCTCCATTCAGTTACTAAAATGGCTCTGTTGTGTCATTTATCATGGATTTCTCTGTGGTCTGAATTTCTGTTGGACACTGCACCTTGTACCCTACTTTTTCAATGTTGCTTAGAGCTATTTGTTCTAATTTGGACTTTTATCTTCCTCCTGTCACACTTATTCTTTCTGAACTTGTTTGGAATAGTTTTCCAGGAGGAACCCTGCAGAGATGTGACCCCTTTGATATGTCTGTCTAATATTGACCATCTTTCCCCATATTTCACCTACTGTTGCCTCTGCTAAACCCAGAATGGCCAAATGGATACGTAACTCAGCAGAGCCAAAGGAGCATAGGAAATCAAGGGAAATAATAATTTGCATTTGAAGTTCAAGAGAACAGCTCATTAGTTGAGTTATTCTTTGCAGGTCTTATATTTTATTACAAAGGGAACTAATTTTAACCTGTGGACATCTGGCTTAGAGATTGAGGTCTCCAGGCAGGAGTAGCACCATCCATCATGGTATTATAGGTGGTTATAGTAATGTTCCTGCTCCTTTACTTAGATTCAGGCATCAGCTTTGCACTAGAACAAGTTTAACAAGGAATTATCCAGCTGTTTTCATGATTTATCTCCAGAACCACACATCCACTCCCACTTGCCAATCCTGAGTCTCACAGTGCTGCACAATTTCTTCTGTGAAACCTCTCACTGGGAAGTAGCTGAGTTCCAGGTCTGAGCCACACTGGAATGGCTGGAAAGTTTTGTAAAGGGAAATGACTGCTCCAGGCAAATAATGATTAAATAATAAAAAATCTAGTCATCTTAGCTGATAGAAACTCTCTGTCCAGAAACTGCATGTTCCATTGAAAGATGAAATATTCAGTGCTTTCCTGCCAGTGGTTTCCTCATATTCAGCTGGTCAGTAAAGTTTGTGTTTGGTTTGGGAACTTTGACACTTGCTCATACAGTTGTAGGATTTTGCTTTTTGTTATAGTGTCCAAAATACTTTTAAGGACCTTGTGTTTCAGCTGTGTCTAAGCAGAATAGGAGAAATCCAGTCTAGGATTCTGAAGACTTGGCCCAACAGATCCAAGTCTGAACAAAGTCTCCTGAAAAAGCAGAGGCCAGTTAAATGGGTCCTTTTCCTTGTGGCAGCACACCTCTTCCTCAGTATTGTCCACTGCTTCCATTCATTTCAGACTTTCAACATGGCATCACACATCTGCTAAAATACTGTACAAGGCCTCTTTGCCTGCCCTCAAATCACCAGCTTCTGTTTCTTTATCTGCTGCACAGAGGCTTTTTGCAGTCACAATAAGGATGGGATTTTATTGAGCAAACTATTTTTCATGGGCTTCCAGAATTCCTTTGAAATTATGTGGTTTGACCTGGCAGGTGTTTCAGGAGTTCTAGGACTGCCACTTTACCAGCATGATTGCTTCTTCTTTGGGGATCTGGTAGTGGTGTTACCACTGTTGTCACATAAATTTTTATCAGGTTAGTATTAAATAGTTGCCATGCAGTCATCGTTTCCTGGTGGTGTTGAGTCCTCTTAAAATCAGAATGAAGCAAAACAATTATTTTTTTAAATGTCTTTCCTGGCTTTATTTTTACTACACAATCACAGCATGCAGGAGGCCTAGGGAGGAAATGCAGCTTCCATTTAGGCAGGGCTGAGTGAAGTGCCTGTCTGGAAGGGGTGATGCAGTGCTGGGAGTGATGTCCAGGTGATGTCTGATGCATTGTGCCCCTCCAGCAACAGGACTGCTCTCCTGGGGGGATGAGGGTGGGCAAGCAGGGAATGCTTTACTACCATGGTGATGCATTTTGATTTGGAACCAGCTTTGCCACGCCATTATCTGGATGTCTTTGGGCAAATTTCAGGATTTGACATCCATCAAGCTGCCTGACAACACTAAGACTGCATTTGTGAAATGTCTCATAGGATAGAGGCATAAATCTGAGTTATCTACATAACAGGGATATTGAGTTATGCTGCACAGGAGAAGCCATAAACAGCTGCTCTGGAAAGCATTTCTGAAAAGAGAGACCTGAAATACAGCTCATTGATAAAAACAGTATTACTGTAATACAGAGCTCTAACTTTTAGCAGAAGGAAAGGAATGATTTTAGGATTATCCCTTCAGGACACACATTTATGTGACTCCTAGGGAGATGCAGCTCCTTGTGTAGAAGATGAACAAAGTGTTAGCAGATCTCATCTACTACTGAAATTCAAAGAACTATAAGCATACGTAAGCTTAGCTGAAACTGATCATTCTGGCCTTAGCTTGTTACCTGTGATAAGCAGAAACAACCCAAAATGACAAGTTGATTAGACCCGATTGTTTGTCGTGTTACTACAGCAATTCTTCTGTATATCACTTCTATACAGTGATGCCATCTGGAAACTGATGGCATCTCACCAGCACAAAATGGATCTGACAGGAGGGAATCAAGACTATCACTGTGTCTTTTTTTGTCTTTTTGAGTTGCATTGCTGTTGTGACTTGAATAAAACATTTGTTGGCATTTAATGTAAAATACCCAAGATTCTGCATTGGAACATAAAGCTCACATTTTCAGTAATTATGCTGAGATGTTCCTTCCATTCATCAGAGAAAGCATGTATTACTCTGGAGAAAACTGGTTCAAATGGATTAAAGTACACTTGAGGCACTCATCAGGGTGTTTCAAGTCATATTGCCTTTAGGACATTCTAGCTTTTTGTTAAAAATCTTGGAGTGGACTCAAGTAAATCACGATGTGAAAGAAGACTGGGTTGCAGCTGCTCTATAAAAAAATCTGACCAAGGTTTTGCTCCAAACATTGGTGTTCTGGATGTGTAATTGATTTATTTTTATTTAAAACTTGTGATGCATTACTTTGCTTTTCACACAACACAAGAACTATTAAATGGAGTGGAAAATGCTGTGATCATACATTGACGAAGCTGCTGGCCAGTGTTGTTAGAGCACTCCTAGATTGCTACCTCTTTGAAAGCAGAACATAATGGGAAGCTCAGACCCCACTGATCCCTGCTGTATCACCTAGTCTGACTGCAGGACTGTTATTTGGCTCCCAGATTCCAGGTACATTAACATCTAGAGCTGTTAACCCTCTGGTTTTCTGGGGATTAGAGACAGGCACAGCAGTGTGCCCTGGACACGTTCAACTGTACACGGATCAAAGATCCAGTGAGGGGATTAAGAACAGGATACCATGTGGTGACCACAGCAATAATCACCTTTTTTCCTAAAGAAACCTATGGATAGCTGAGATAAAGGACTAATCCACTTACTGGTTATACTAAACAAGCAGGAAACAGTGTGAAATCCAATTAATTTAATATGTTTGAAAAAGGGGAAAAAATCAAGGCTTTGCAAATGGAAAGAGAAAAAAGCTTGTCAGTTGTTAATGCTTTATTTTCTTGCTAAAAGAACAAATGCAACTTTGCCAGGGTTTTTGCTCTCAGGTATCCAGGAACTCAACAATTTGTAAGAACATTATCCTAAAAATAACCTTAATTAGTGCAGAACATATAGAATACTTTCTAGAGGCACTGCTTCTTAATTCATTAATCATTAGCTTGTAGTTAGGACCAAGCCTTTGTATACTTTGTATGCTCTGACAGGATGGTAGCTCCTCATCTGAGGGGAAAAATGATGTTTAAATTGGGCATGTTCAACAATGCCATTGAACTTTTGGAGGCTCAATCTGAACTGGTCTCAAAAAGAGGAATTAAAATCCTAAAACCAGAATTCAAATCCTTCACTCATAGCCATGCTCTGCCCCCTTGAGCAGGAGGATCTCTGCCAGCAGGGGAGCACTGTGGCCCTTGAGGCCACCCAGAAAGGACAGATCACACCTGGTGGCTGGTTTTATTCTCACTGACAAACCTAATCCTGCCTCATCACCCAGGGAAGCTGAGTCAGAGCAGCCTTTCTGCAGGGGCTGTGGGAGTAGTGTCACAGCAAAATTCTTTTTCATTTCTTAAAATGTATTTCAGTATTTCAGAGTAATAATTCTTTCTATTCTCTCCTCATTTCTCCTCTGTTTTCTCTTTCACTCAGAGCATTCCTTACTGAGACAGTCTGTGATTGAAGAGGAGAGTGAGAGATACTTGCATGCCTGGAAAACACCTGAAGTCACTCATGATCAGTAGCTATAAGGTACTGTGTAGACTTGCAGGAATTATAGCTTCTAGATAATATGCTGGGAACTTCTTTTTGCTATTTCAATAATAAAATAGTTGTAACTAAAAGAGATCACCTTCTCCATCCATAAAGAAATGTTGACATGTAGCCAGGTCAGCATGAAATGTGTGTGTGGTGCCATAATGGCAATAAACAACTTTATTTCCAAGCAGGAAAGGCCTGTTGGATTTGTGTTGTTTTTGGGGTTTTTTAATTTGTTTGGTTTGTTTGTATGTTTTGCTGTTGTTGATTTATTTGGGGATTTTTTTTATGAGAAGTTTAGGTTCATAGCTCTGTAAATTAAATTTTAACTGAAAATTAAATAAACTAACTGTGTAATTTTGGGTACTAAAGGCAGCAGCATGTGATTCCTTTTGTTAAGTAGATTGACTGTGAAATAGGGCCTCAAGTCTTGCCTTTACATCTTTAATTTTACACATAAGGAACTTGCAGAAAAGTAGATATTTTTGTGGATTGACAAGATACTTTTATGAGAATAAGAACAGGGGAACCACTCACAAAAGCAATCAAACATGCAGACCCAGTAAAGCTGTCAGCAGAAATGCACATGTACCACTTAAAGCTGAGTGCTGCAAGAGATTGTGTAATAAAACTAAACTGTGAGTTTGGTATATATGCATACTTCAAGTTTTAACCTTCTTTCATTAAGTTAAATTTTGTGGATGGACTGCAGCTGCTTCTCTTGAGAGAACAGTTGTCACTGGTATGAACACACAGCTCAGATTAGTTCACCTCCCAAAGCTGCAAAATGTCTGAAATGATGCACAAAAATAGCACAGCAAATGCAGCTTTAAACAAGGGTGTTGGTGTTTACAACCGATGCACGAGCAAGCTGGATTGTAAAAAGAACATTAATTAAAGCCATCTTTGATGTTTGTGTTTATAGGTCATTAGTTTGCTGTATGTTGTGCAGATGTACTCAGCTGTTTGCCAAAAAGATCCCACTTGCATAACATGAACTATGATTTTTCCTTGCAACTGCTTTAACTTGTAAGTTCTGGCTTTTGAAGATGGTTTTTCAACTTAAGGCTATTTTCCAGCCTTAACTCCCACTTTTATGAAGTAAGTCATCCTCTCTAAGTAGAACTACTTAAGGCAAGTTGAGAAAACTACTTTCCATCATCTCTGTTTTTTGGCTGAACTCCAGATGAGTAGCCTTCCACCAAGAGTGAAGGCTGGATGGAAGCATAAAATCATTCACAAAAAGAATACTTGTCACTGTCAGGAGAAGGATGAGAATGAGCAGTGCTTGCTAATCAGAAGGAAAAAGTGAAATTTTTAAAATGCTTTTATTTAAATTTAAATATTTGGTACTGCCCATGGGATATACTTCTGTGCCTGGCATGAGATCATTTTTTTGCTTCAGATCAGGCAAAATAAAACCCATGCCTTTACATAATGACAGGATGTGAGAACAGTAGGGGTTTGTGTAGGGATGAGAGGAGTTCAAAGTGAAGAATTAAATGTTCTTTTGCTTTGAGTTTGACCTGGTGTTGTTACTTCTGCTTCCTAATGGAGGAAAATCAAGCAGCTTCTCAGAAATCAATCAACACTTCAGAGGGAGAACTGGAAAAGGAACCTGTACCACCTGGACTCTGGCTTTGCATTCCTTATAACAACTTGGCATCATCAGAACCACAGGATGCAGAACAACACTGAGATTAGTAAGGCTGATGATCAGTGCTCCTGCCAATGCTGCTGAATCCTGCAGTTGTTTTTTCAAATACAGGCCACATGAAACAGCCATTGGTGTCCACAGGATTTACCAATGAAACTGAAGAACACAGCTATGAGAATAAAAAGCAGAATGTGTGTTAGAGTGGAAGAGTCTGTTACTGTAGGAAATAAATATTTCTGGTTAAAGGTTTGAATGCAATGAGTGATACTTAACAGGTAGATCCACAAGGAAGCAATATTTAAATGTCAGCATGATAATAACTGTGTGGAATCACGATACATGACAATTGATGTAAAGTTTTAAATAAGATAAAAGAAAAAAAATCCTTTGAAGTGTAGCTATTATTTAAAGTACTTTTAAAGTGATCATATTGTGATCCATCAAAGAAAGATCAGTAAAAAGTAGCATGGTAGAAGTTTTATTTGAAATATACTTCTGGATTATTCAGCACAGTGATTCATGCTATATTATGCTGTGCTTGAAGCATGGCTAGGGAATCTGTGAGTAATATACCAAATGGACTCAACTGGGGAGATAAATGTCTGTGGGGATGAAGGGAGTGTTCAGGTAGTGCACTTGCCATGGCTCTCTGGGAGAGCTCTTGGAGCTGTTTGCTGTCAGCTGAACTCAGGGCAGGGCTGCTCCATGGCTCAGTCACCCTTTGGATCCTGTTTGCCCATTAAAATAAATCTTTGTGTTGAGCCACAGGAGCAATGGCCAGTTTGGGGACAGGGGATGTTTCTGTGTGTGTTCAGGAATATATCTGGCAATAAAGCAGGGTGGCATAAGCAATGTACTTAGTGGAAAACTATGAAAGCAGTTAAGACATCTTTAGCTGTGGAATCCCATGATTTTTGTGGGATCCTGTAATTACAGCAGAGATGGAATTGTTTCAGGCTGTTTGGATGCTACATTATATGCCAATGAACTGTAAAAATGTGAAATGGGGAAGAGGCAGTTCAGTTTGTGCTTACGTGCGGTTTAGCTTGTGTTCTGCATGCTCAAAAAGCAGGGATTTGAGTTCCTGAGCCTCTCATCTTTTATCTTGTGGGCATATGAGGAAAAGTTGAGACTATTTTCCTGTTTTTGCAGGCATTAGTAAGAGAAGAAGAAAGTGGCTTTTAGTTTCATCAACGGGCTCCTCAAATTAACAGGAATTGATGGGTGCATGCTGCATATGACTGAAAATCTCTCAAATGATGTTTGTTTGTGCACACAAGGGATTTTCAGCTTTATAAGCAGATACCAACCTTGTGTGCGTAACATCTCTCTTTAATGGAAAAAATATGTAAATGTGCTTTTTCTAAATCCTTGTTGTTAGTTTCTAATATGAGCAGGGCTACTCTGGGGAAAACTGAGCAACTGCATCCTTATAAGAACTTTGCTGATTTGGCTTTAAGCTGGGGCTCAGTGCACTTAAGAAGTGCTGGTAGCTGTTGCCTAGCAGAGATACTACTGCAGGCTTTATGGTAATACCTGATCTCAGGCAGCAGTGGTGCATCTCTTGGCTAAGGTCACAATCTTTAATGTGCTTCTGGTATATTTTAGCAATATCTGTGTCTTAGTTCTCTAGAAATCTTTATTTTAAGTTACCCATTGTGAAGGATAAGAAAATTTTCCCAGTGTTTCCCAAAACCTCAGAGAGAACCAGGCTCCGATGGAGCTCACTTCAGCTTTGTCTGGGCAGTCTGCAGAGGCACTAAGGGCATATGGTCCAACGTCAAGCACACAAAGCTGTTCCAAAGTGGAGCAGTTGGAACCCAGTGCATGGGTTTGGCACTCTGCACCAACTGCCCTACTTTTGTTAATCCAATAGCAAGACCCAAAATATGGATTCACTCTTGTCAAATTGCAATGTCCTTCTGATTTTCCAGAAAAAGGAAGCAAAACTGCTGGGGAACACCTCTGTGCCTTTTGCTGGGGTGGGGCTGCTCATTCTGGGACTGAACTGAGGGGTGGTACCTCCATGGATCTGCCTGTGGCTTCCAGATGTGCCCAGCAAAGCTGGTGGGAGAGAAAGAGCTTTGTCAGTGCTGCCCACAAAGTCTGCTGGATGGGACTGAATGGGAAGTGCTGAGAAATGGGTGTGTTTGACTCTTTGCTGACAGGTGGGAATCCAAAAAATTCATAAGTGTTTCATAGTCCAGTAGGAGAGCAGAGAGATCCCCACTTCTAAAAGTGGTCTGAGCTCTAAATATTGTACCTGCAATGGGATTTTAGAAATGTCAATGCTAATGGCAATTAGCACAGATGTCTTGCTTTTCATTACTATTGCATCCTAGTAGGGCTGGGCAAAACCTATGCACTGATATCATCTAGTTTTGAAGCTGGATTGTGTAACTCTGGCACACTTTCTATTTTTCCAATCTTTCTGATAATAAAACACAAACAAGAACCAAAACTACCTGTTGTGGTGGAGAAAGCAGTCCCCACAAGTCCGCAAAAAAGGGAGGAAGAGTTAATTTGTGGAAGAAGAGCTCAACAATTTTTCTGTCCTTTGTGATAGTTTAGAGAGCTCCCTTGTCAGTTTAAATCTCTCTCTGTTGGTGAGGATCAGTTACATTCCTGATGGACAATCCCTGGTATGTTCCAAGAATTTGCAATTTAGACTTTGTGACCAGGGGCTGTCTTTGTTCTGTCTGTCCTCATCCACTATGGAGCATCTTGTTTGCCAACTGTTCCTAACCTCATCAGGGGTTGCAGTCTTGGACCTTGCTTAATTGGCTCCTATTTAGAGAAAAATCTGCATAACTCATAAAGTTCCATTAAACAACAGAGCCTTAGCACATATTGCTGTGCTGAAAAGTGATAGACACTGGAACATTGTCAGCTGCTTTGCTGAACTACAGCTTTAACACAACCATTTCTGCTCTCCAGTGCTGTATTCAGCCCTTGCTGGCAGGGTTAAACTGAGTGGTGGAAGGAGAGAGGAGAAACAGCTCAGCTCTCAAATGTTACCTTAGTTATCAGCTCTTTTCCTAAACTACTCTTATTCATTAAAAGCTAATGATGTTCCACTAATAAAATCTGATCCTTGCTTACATAAATTAATTCTGACACAACCTTTAATAAACTGGAAGGAGAAAGTGCCAAAAAAACCTCAGTTGTGCACATCTCTGGTATGCGATACTGATACACTTTGACACCTGCACATTTTAGTTTCCATCAAAGGTCATTTTAAACTGGGAGGGAAAAGGAGTTTAGCATAAAGTCAGCAAATTCACTTTCGGTTTGTGGTTTTTTTTGTGGGTTTGTTTTTTTTTTTTTCTTTAACAAAAGTTTCACTTGATTTTAAGAAATCTTTAAAGGAAAGCAAACCAAAACACCAAAAAGTTAGGTCATATGCTTCAGTCTCATGTGCCTGACAAAGTAAAAGCAGCAGATCATTGAGGAAAGGTTTTTCTGCAGAGAAGAATCATGAGAGAATTGCCATACCCCCACCTGACTCCAGAATTGTCACTGTGGTTGTGTCCTTAGTTGGGAGCTGCTGATATTCTGTAAACAGTTGTTGATCTTTATTGATAAAGCTTTGTGAGATAAACCTGAATAATGTATTAGGGCAGATTACTTTAAATTCCCTCACTGAGGGAGAAAAATAACTTTGGAAAGAAACTGAGACAGTAGGAGTCTGTATATATGTAAAATGTTATCTAATTCCAATTTTTAAAACTTTTTTTTTTTTAAAAAAAAAGGTCTGAGTCATAATTTTAACATGATAAAGCCTTTAAGAGGTCAAGAAAAAGTCCTGATCCTGTGAGAGGTTTTAGAAGCCTTGGTATCACAAAGCACTGTACTGGTTAGCAGGAGGAGCTGCTAAGTCTATCCCTCTCAAGATCAGGACAAGTTCCATATCCATACTCACTTCAAGCCTTCAGAAATTTTTGGTTTTTTCCCCCTCAGTCCTAATGGTTAATCAGAAGTGCTACACATAATTGATAAACATGATTTTCCTTAAGCAAAATAAATTCATATTCAGGAAAGAAGTTGGATTTAATTTTCCTCTCAGGTTACCCAGGAAGATATCAAGGGCAAATTTATTTTGTCAGCTCCCTGTGTACTTATCTCTGAAAGAGATGAGTGAAATCTCTTGTGGGATGAACTATTTTACTCTTGCTTCTCAGATTGTATCTCTAATCCCAAAGTATTTAACTCCACGTTTTGTAGTCTCTGTTTCATTTTTAAAGCAGGGATTTGCGATAAAAAGAAGAGTTACTGGGGTCAAAGACAGGACTATAGATATTTTTCCACTTCCAGCAACTGGAGACAGCAAATACAAATTTCTTTTTCTGAACACAATCTACTTTGAGCTTCTCCTCCAGCACTGCCATCTCATCTGATGTCTGTGTCCTGGAGCCTCCTGCTGCCTCAGGAGGAGCTGTGAATGTCCAGTTCCCTCCCCAGGCCTTCCTGGGACACTTCGGGGAGCTCTGCTTCTCTCTCTGCCAGAGATGTCTGCAGCTCCCAGAGCAATGGGATTAGGCAGCGGCTGTTGGCCCGGCATTGCCCTTCCCTGCAGCCAGTCCTGTGGCAGAATCTGTTTCCCGGGCTGGAAAGGCAGTGGCAATGTCCTGGTTTCTGCCGGGGTGACAGCCCTGGGGTCCCAGCCTGGCTGAGGGGAGCTGGGCCGGGGCCCGGGCAGCAGCTCTCTGCTCCCCCCGGGCACCTTGGGGGAGCAGCTCTGCCACCTGGAACCGGCTTCAATCGTGCTTAAAATACAGCAACCCCCACTTCTGGGTGTGTTTTCACCTTTGATATATCACAATTCATAATGCTCCAAATCCTGCCTTGCTCTGTGCGGCACAGCTCCACGGAGACTCCAAATGCGGCCTTGTCAAACTAATTGGGGTTTGGGAAGGAGAGGCACTCTGAATTTAGAGTGCTGCTTCTCTCTAATAGAGTCTGAGAGGTGGAGACTGCTCCACGTTTCCCTGCCTCATGACCCGATGGAGTCAGCAACTCCCTGCACATCCTGATGAAAAGCTTTTGGAGAAGGGCTTTTGTCCTGCTCCTGACATTCACCCTTGTTTCTTCAGCAAACCATTAGGCTGCCGACCTCAGCCATCTCTGTTTTTAATGGGCTGTTAGGTTCAGGCTTGAAGTCTATAAGGAGAGTGATTTACCATTTTTATTCTATAATTTAGGCAGTTTGTCTTTTCAGTGTGGTCTGGATTGTGCTTGCTATTAGTTTCTCAGCCTGAACTCCTGCCTTATTTCTACCCAGTAAGAAAATTAAAAAATGAAAAAAGTGGGTTCAAGGGAATGTAGACTGTGACTTCTGTGGAATTAGGAGTTCAACCCTTCAATATTTGATTTTCTTCATTGATGAAAAATTCCAAGCGCTCTTTTGGGAATAGTAGGCTTGCAAAAATGGAATGCAAACCAGGTGATGCTTCAGAGCTTCCATGTATGCACACAGCTTCTAAAGTGCTGGATGTAATTTGGGGGAATGGAATTCCCTGGCTAACATTACATCTCGATCTTGATATCACTTTTGTTTCATGTCTTCCTGTTTCTTAGGAACTCATAATAAAACATTACATGTTGAAGGAAATGGATTGCCCTTTCCTTTGGCAGTTTAGCTGTGAGATCAATATTTGTGCCTTTCATGTTTAAACACCTAATCATTTCCTGTTTCTCTCTGGCTGCTTCAGTAAAAGACCATGCATTTTTCAGTAAAGCATGCTTTTGGAATCAAACTAATGTCAAAAGTCACATAGCTGCTTTATTTTTGCCTAAACTGGGTCAGAACACATTCTAGTTTTCTTCAGCATCTAAGAAATATCGTAATTAACTTATCCTAAGATGTTGAACAGTGCTGTTTTAGAATATGACCTGGGGGTCACAGTGTATATAGGTGGGTACATGGAGACATTCAGATTTGCTTTGAAAGCCTCTCCATGACAGAAGAACCTGACCCTGAGGACTGGCTTATGGGCAGACTTTGTGGCCTATCACTGCAGACAGATCCAGCAATCCCTGTAAATAACCTGGCTGCTCAGTTGCCTTACACAGAACTCGAGAAATGTGGCAGCTCTGATGCTTTTTCTGTAAGTCCCTTCAAACACACATCAGTGGTGATCTGTGCAGGCTGTTTGATTTCCTCTGAGTGCACAGCATCAGTGGCTGCACAGTGTGGTTTGATCTTGTAGACACGACAGACACAGCAAAGGAACTTTTGCTCTTTGTCCTGTTATGAAACAAACAGCAGCAACCCAATGCTGTGACCCTCTGGAATTGCCAGCCTGTTGCTCAGTGTGTATGACCTTGTATTTGCATTACATGGGTCATTCTTCATACTTTCCAACTGGCTGTTTTGCAGTGAAGATGCAGAAAAGTAAATTTTATCAGGCAACACAACAGTTTCCATTTACCCTGGCTTCACACACGGCCTAGAAAGTGGTTGCTGATTGATTAACCTCTACAGGTTATTCATCTGCAGTTGTGAAATGCATCTGAGGTATCTTACAGGTGTTTTAAGAAAGAACTATAAGCTTTTCCCAGATATATATACACATATATATATCCCCATATATATAACATATAGGTTTTTTTTCAGCAGAAAGAATATGTGATTCACATACTTCAAGCAACTGCAGAAGGCTGAAAGGAAAATGAATGGTATGTTTAAAAGTCTCAGTACAATACATGGGTCCCTGCTGCTCTTATTTTTCCAGCTTAATTTTCTGGAAAGATGAAGATTTAAAACAAGTTAGTGTAAGCCCTCACTTCTGAGAAATGGATATGATTTGTGATCTATGTTTATATGCATGTTCTTCTTGTAGTTTATGGGCTACTTTCATTTCACATTGAGCAGACTAAAATTCTTGCAGGGCCTGTGACTGCATCTCAGCTGGTTCTCTGCTTCAGCAAATTGAATTCTTACCTCCTCTCTGGCACTTTGAGATAAATGGATCTGCAGAGTTTCATCAAGTGGCTTAATCCTTCATGTGCCGCAAAAGTCTGGCTAATTTCAGCCTTGCCACCACTTGCTGCTTGACTCCAGTGCAAGGCAACCGAAACTCAGCTCTTGTTGCATTCTGGGACAAAATGAGACGTAAAAGGAACGTGTAAATGTAGGAGATGTACATGAAATGTAAAAGGATGTGAAAATGAATAATCTTCTGGTAGAATGGAGGATGTGAGTTTACTACTTAAAGTATGTAATAATGCTATCTTGTGAAGCTCTTATCAAGATCCTGTGAGGGGAAATTGATCAGAAAGCCAATAATCTGCATTAGGGTAACAGTGATGCCACTGCTCTGTGGTAACTGCTCCATTAGTGCCATGGCTGTAGCAAACACACTGCTGAAGCCATGACTGCAGCTGGATTTTGAAGAATTACTGACAAGCTTTGTAAGCCATAACTAACTAATAGAGTCCAATTGTCTCATTGAAGCATGACTTTTTAACAACCCAGCTTCTCTGAGCCTGGCACGTCGAGTGTGTGCTAAAGATAAGTTGGTAAATAATCACAGAGTAATGTATAACATGAGCAAGTGTCTTTAGAAATGGCAAATAATAGAGAGTAGAAAGGATACTGTCTGGTATTTGTATAGAAAGATATTACAAAGCCCCTTTATCACTTAGGAAAAAAATTCTGCTGCTGATAGACTTGCTTACAAGTCAATAAAGTAATACTGAATATCAGCAGTAAAGCAGGTGCAAGTAAATTCTCTGGAAGAGAATTCAAGTTTGAATACTACATGTCCTCAATAGCCTGTGTACTGCTCTGACTCCCACCAATTTTCACTGGAGCATTCCCTGAGCAAAGACTGCCTTGCACACTCACAGAGACCTTCCCTTTGCTCAGCTGTGGTTGACTACAGCATCCCTCAGGAGTCCCAGAGTGTCTCATATTTATCCCTTATCGTGGTTAGTGTGCCTTTGATAGATGGCCAAAGAGGAAGTACATATTAAAAGACTTCTATCTTGATATAACTTGTTGACTTAGAAATAAACCTCTCTGTTCCAGGTGCTGCTACAAGTATGAGAAGGGAGAAAAAAATTATTCAACTTTCAAATTTTTAAATGACCAAAGACTTCCCTAGTTTTAAGAAACCTGAGACTATACTCTTGAGTAGATGTCTCATGAAATCTCCCTGTCTATTCAGAGCCCTTCTCTAAGCTATTTGTTAGCAGGAATCTCATTCATCCTTCCATTTGAAGCACAATATTCCTTTGCACTTGGTTAAACGAGGATTTTCAACAGCTGCTGAGGGAAATACAGCTTGATTTAATCTGATGCTTAATGATGGACACAATACTAAAATTAACAGCATCTCTGCCACAGGACTTTTGATTCCATTCTTGCTGCCATCAGTTCAAGTCCTCCTTCTATTAATAATGGAGTGAAAAGCAGCAATGATGGCAGGAGTCAAGGTGCTGTTTAATAAGTCATCTGGCTGCAGAGCTAAAATTCAGGCTTCAGTGTCCTCTGAGTTTATGAAGCACAGAAAGTCTCTAACTCTGAGTGAATAGAGCCCTAAGCCTTTACATGTTAAACACATTAAATGTTTCCAGTTAATTTCATCTGACATCAATCAAAGCTCCACTAAAATTACTCTTGGGGAAGGTGGTGGGGAGGGAGTGGAAGTGCAATACTTCTTAGTTGGCTTTCAGTCCTTTGCATGAAGTAAAGTCACTGAGCACTGTTAGAAGTGCTGAAGAAGGAAAGACCTGTGTCAAGAACAGTTCCTTCTGAAGGCTGTTACCTACTCAGCTTTCACTGGAAAAGGGTAGGAGAACAGGAAATATGGAGGGTTTGACTAGTCTGTAACCAGTTTTAAAGGCTGTACACAGCTCCTTATTCACAGATGCCATGGTTTCACCCCAGCCAGCAGCCCAGCCCCAGCCAGCCCCTCACTCACTCCCCCACCAGTGGGACCAGGGAGAGAATGGGAAGGGTAAAAGATGGAGAACTCCTGGCTTGGGATAAAGGCAGTTTAATAGGGAACATAAAAGCCACACACACAAGCAAAGTATAACAAATAATTAAGTCTCCACTTGCCGTGGGCAGGCTGGTGTTCAGCACCTCCAGGACAGCCCCATACATGGAACAGTTACTTGGAAAAGCAAAATCCACCACTCCAAACATCCCTCCACTCCCTCCTTCTTCCCTCCACTTTCTACACTGAACATGGTACCACATGGTCTGGAACATCCCTTGGGTCAGTTGGGGTCACCTGTCCCAGCTGTGTCCCCTCCCAAGCACCCCCAATCTCCTCACCAGCGTGGCCATACCAAAAGCAGAAGAGGCCTTGGCTCTGTGTGAGCCCTGCTCAGTAACAATGAAAACATCTCTATTACCA
Organism: Parus major; assembly: GCF_001522545.3. Classification (NCBI taxonomy): domain Eukaryota; kingdom Metazoa; phylum Chordata; class Aves; order Passeriformes; family Paridae; genus Parus; species Parus major. The sequence goes on from NC_031783.1 coordinate 5,436,543, forward strand.
ACCCTGTGTTCAACACAGTTACAAAACACAGCCCTGAACCAGCCACTGGCAACAAAATTAACTCTGTCCCAGCTGAAACCAGCGCAATGAGAACAACTTCACTCACTTGGAAAATAATTGGAGCAAGGTGCTCTGAGTTGCCAAGAGCTGCCCAGTTACTAGTTATGCAGTGCCTGCAGAAAGAATTAATTCTTATTTGGTGACTTATCCACACTCAAATGAGAGGAAAAAATGAAGGAAGGAGTAGAAAGAATACTTTAGTGCTTACAAAGAGGAAGAAAATTGTAAATTACTGTTTGATGGTCTGTTCTGTGGAGCAATGAAACAGCCATGCATTCAGATGATATTAAAATGTATTTGAACTATAACATAAAATGGGAGAGAAGGTGCTCTTAATGAAACTGGGAAAGCTTTAATGAGTTCCACCAGCACCCCTCTCTGATCACCTACACCCTACAGAGAATTTACCCATAATTTCCACTAGTCTGTGGAGACACAAGTCTCCTCTCTGGTCACAAGTTTGAGTATTCTAATGAATTTCTCAATTCTTTTATTGGCATGGGAAAGCCTCCAGTGGCCCTACTCCACCAGCAAATTCAGCCACCTTATGCTTCATCCCGTGGTTCCCTCTCCATTCTCTCCCCACACAGATGCAGTCAGACTGTCCCTGTGCTGTTCCACCTGTCTTAGCCCCCTTCACTTTTCCAGTCTTTGTTCCTTAAGGAGAAGGGCTTGCCCAAGGCTGGGATAGAGTGCCTGGAGAAGAAAGTTCATGCAAGTGGCACCAGAGGCAGAAGAGGAGAGGAGGGCCTGCTCTTTGCCTCATTAGGTGCCTCTTGTTCTCTTCCACAGCCACATCACTGCATTGCATTCTTCTCTGCAGGTGCCAGTTCCCACTTGACTGTGCTTAAATTTGCTGTTTGCTGCGTTCACTGTGGCTGGCAGCCATCGTGTCTTGTTGGTGCCCCATAGATCATTTTTAAGTGTTAATTGAGGCATATAATTATATTATGACTATTCCTGCATTCCCTCAGTTTTTTACCCCTCAAATTAAAATTGCTTAACAACTTTAATCAAACTCAACCAAGCTTTTGACTGAACCAGGAAATGCTGAGAACATCTCATTGCATTTCGATTTAGGATATTTTAATGGGAAGTAGGAGGTACAGATGCTATTGAAAAGCACGAATAAGCCCTGAGAGAGTTGGCAGAACACTAACATGAGAAGGAAAGAGTTGAATGCACAGTTCTATAATCCACATTTTGCCAAAAGCTATGGCCACATGCCACAGACCTTCATGTGCAGCCAAATTCTATCAGCTGCACTAGCTGCTCTAACTAATCCTATTTACTGTCATCACTGACCCTAAAAAAAAACCCCAACAAAACCCAGGGAATTCATAAGGTGGGAGCTTCAAATTACCTCTACATCTTGTCCTGTATCTCGCCCTTCAAATGTGGCTGTGTAGCTGAATGATGAAGTTTTTACAAGATGTACTGGATAATTGTTTTGAGAGGGAATTAATGCTCAGGAATTCTAGACAAGACATCAGCTCACTTATCACTGCTGAGAAAAGTGCATTCCTCTGCAGAAGCAGGTAACATATAAGCAGAAACAACTAAAATCTGCTAAGGAGCTGTGAAGACTAAGCAAAACTAACCACTTTGTGACAAAATTGCTGATACTTGTGAACCAATGTCACCTGAGTCAGCTCATAAATATTTCAAAAGCAGGAAACTCAAGCAGTTAAACTGGGGATGTAATGGTAAGCATATTTAAAACAAGCAAACAAATCCAATCAGATTACTCAGCTCTAAGCCACAATGTATCTGGTGTTTCCTATGGGAATTAGACAGTCTTGAGCAGCAATTAACGAGATTATTATGGTTTTTTATCTCCCAAGTCCTTAGGAAGGGAGAATATCTGATTTTGCATTGTTCAGGTGGTTCAAAGCTATGTGGAGATTTAGGCTGCCTATAAAAAGGCTTAATGTGCCTTTAATATATAGAGTTTATCTTGATTTTGTTTGGGATAGAGTTACTTTTTCTTCCTAGTAGCCAGTGGAGTGCTGTGTGATACTGAGGCTTCTAGAAACTCTCAGGGGATCAAGACTTTGAGTTGTTAAATCTTGTGCTTCTGTTAAAATTATTAATTGAATAGAAGCCTTATCTTCTTTTTGTTTTGTTTTTTTTTTAAATTATCGTTGGATATCATTTCACACATATACAGTTTCATATTGTTGTCTCCAGCTCTGGAATGGAATTTGAAGATACTCAAAGGCAAGAGTAAGCATCACCAGAAATCTTGCACCTTGGTGGTGTTGATGTAGGGACAGTCAGAGTCCAACAGTAGAATTAAAAGGCCAAGGGCTGGAGGAAAGGTAAAAACCCCTGGCTGTGGCTGACACAGGTGAGCTGTAGCAGGGTCTGCAGGGACTGGAGGTCACTCTGATCACCCTCTTGCCAGTGCCTGGGTTAAGCCAGTCTCAAAGTGGGCAGAGGAATCCAAGGCACTGGGTTGCTTTGATTTACAAGAGTTACAAGAGAAAAGAGGTCTTTAAATTGTGGGGCAGATATCATAGATCAGGGGATGGCTTAGAATGCCAAAGTTAAATCTTGTGTCTTCACAGCATTCTCAAATGAGACACAACAACCTTTTGTATGAGCCTTTATCTTCAGGTCACATTTACAGCAAAGGAAGCTCAGGTGGCAAGAGGGGGATAACTTGCTCATGTTTTAATAAGGATTGGGCATTTTCAGAGGTGGACCAGCCTGACCATCTGATGGCTCTTTTGTATCCTGCTTTCAGTCCCCCCTCCCCCAGTACATGTCCTGATAAATGAATGCATGCTCATTGCTCAGATTCATAACTTGTTTGTTTTGTATACTGGGCCATACTCCTTATGTGCTGGTCTGCTGTTCTGGCTCATCTCATTTAAATTGCATTCCAGCTCAGCTTATTCAAAGGGAAAATGAATTCTGACAACTGGCATATCTTCTTCATTATTGTGATTGGCATAAATCGAAAATTTATGGTCTGAATGTTAGCAAAACTATTTGGCCTGGAAACTATCTTACCATGTTATCCTTTTAGCAGCACATAAGCATTCTAAGTGAAAATTTTAATAATTACCTTTATTTCATCTTTAGTACAAGCCTTTTTCTCTGTTCAAAATGGTGCTAAATAATCTGCTGTTTGTGCAGCCTGTGAGTGAAACTTATGAGAAATTTCTGTGCTTACCAATTTCTCTCTTAATAGAATTCAGAAAACATGCAGACAGGGTTTCTGATTAATTAATGGGGTATGCACTTGAAAATGAAACCATAGGGGGAAAAGATTGGTAATGTAGAAGGACTAGAAAAAGAGATGAAGAGAGCTGCTTTTGGGGAGTTTTGTAAGTGTTCTAGAAAGTCAGGTGGACAAAGGGAAGGTTTTTTTATCACCTTCCTTTCTACTTGTTCCTTAGATTTGTGTTTGGCCCTGGTGATTTTGAAGAAGCATCAGAGACTGAGTCCATTTGCTGTACAACTGTGTGCACTAAAACTGTAAATCAGAGCTAAAGCTGTGATGCCTTTGTTCTGTACCAATATTTCTCCTTGTAACAGCTAAAGACATCTAGTTACACAAAACAAGAACAGCTTCCACTAAGAATATTTTGCTTTTGTTTTAAAGATGTTTCTTAAAGAAACTGGAAACTTAATGAGATAGAAAAATTCTTCATGTATTATTTAAAGTCTCTGCCATCATAACAGCTCACAATACCCATCTGTTCTGCAGTATGCAAGTTTTACTCTGAATGCAAGTAATACAAGCTGCTCTGGCACATTCATTAACCAGTTCAGCAAAGAAAATTAAGATATTCTTCCAGAAATTACCCCTAGTGCAAAAGCAAGAAAATGAAAACTCACATTAAGAAAATAATAAAAAAATAATCCTATCTATATGCAAGCATTACAGTGTCACCATTTTTTATTAATTTATACATCTAAAAGATCATTCAGGCATGAAAGAAGCAACACATGCTCATTCTTATTTTCCAGCAGACCAACAGAATGACACTATAAATTACTGGTTTTCTGTCAAGGAGAAATGATTAATAGCCCTGTGCTAGTGGTGGAAGTATACAGGGAAGATCAGGGTCTTTAATCGGTAGCAACCTGTTATTAAATATTTAGATAATTTTAATTGGTGCACAATAAAATTTACATTTAGAAAGGAATAATTTATAGCCTGTCTATGGTTTACATGTTGAGATTCCTTGAAAATTGTAATGAGATTATTTGAAGGAACCACTACTAGGACACAAATCAAGAACATTTTGTTCCTTAATTTGGTAGTTCACTGGCTTATGCACATTCATAAAGCATTGCAGTTCCTGATGAGTCCTGACTTAAACTTGTTTCATACAGATTTAAAGCTTTATTTAGACTAGAATAAATCCATTTTAAGATTCCTGCAGCACAAAATCATCTATTTTAAACAGATATTGAGGTTATGCAGAGGGTCCCCTTGCTCCTTCACTGCATGTTCAGCCTCAGGTAGATGTGGGATCCAGCTGTGAAGTGTTTCTGTGGTGAAGAAAATAATCAGCCTTACATAACAAACTCTCTAAATTCACAGCCTCTTCTTCTTACCAAGAAAGGAAGGGTGAGCTAAAGTTTGTTCAGAAGATAAAAGCTTCTGCAGACATTTGTTTACAGCCTTTTGGCTGGATCTGAATCTTTTATTGGAGACTGCATCCCATTACTCCTGCCATCCCTCAAGCCTCCTGGGACTGAGCACCAAGGCAGTCAGGGGAGGGGGAGACAGAGGTAGGAGTAGTTTACTGACTGCAGTGCTAGGAGAGCTTGTAAATACTTGGTGTGGAGGCAAAGGGAGGGAAGGAAGAGAATGAAAACTTCCCTGATGGCACTTTGCTTTTAAATGGGATGTTGTTACCCAGGGATGGGGAATGGGTTTCTTAGCAGCTGCATAGCCCTGCTCAGCTTCTGACATCTGGATGCAATTGCCAGCTTGATGCAGCTGGACAGAGAGAAATGAGAAGTGTTTATTCAGGGCAGAGCTGGAGATGCCTGGACACAGCAGGTTGCAAAGGCGATTGCTTTTTGTGATTGTGCTGTGTGGAAACTGAACACCGAGTTAGATAAATAGCAGATAAGGCTTGTTTCTAGTTCTTATGCCCTCTATGTCTCACAGTTAAAATATTATTCACATTATTCTGAGAAGTTTTCCTACAGAAATATGAGATGACCAATTCCTACTTAAATTCACATTCCTGAGACTTTTGCAGATAATCCATGGAATTTCACAAATTTGTTGAAAGTTAGTGCAGTCAAATTTTAAATTGAGATTGTGTTCTGTGATCCTGTGATTCTACTCTCTGTCCAAAGGGAAGGACAAGCCTTCATGAAGGCAGGGACTGAGCTTTCCAGGCTAAACTATTGTAGTGGAGGGTTTAGAAGTGGGCAGCAGCACTGCAGGTCAGGTGGCACAGCAGCTTCTCTGGAATTCGTACATAGAAACCCACAATTGAACCACACTTGCTTCAGGCATAGGCTGTAGAGCATCCAGACTACAGGATTCAAGGATCCTGAACTCAAAGGGTTAATTCACATCTAGAAATTTTGGTGCCCTGCCTGGTGAGTCACAGCTGAGGTAAAGATTTAGACAGGGCACTCACTCTTGTTTAAAAGTAGCTCCTGAAAAAGCCTCTACTATGCTACTGGACCCTGCCAGATATAAAAAAGAGCTGCTTGTTTTCTGTCTTAAATAACTTTTGTTTTTATTTTCGTGTTTCTAACAGTGGTATCAGCCAAGCATTAAATTCTAACCAGTGAACCTTGATAAAAATTCAAGGGACCATGTTCTGCTAAACTTTTCAGGCTTATAAAGAAGAATCTCTTCCTTTAGAAATAAACTTTAAAAACTTTTAGGGCACTGAAGTTGCAATAAAATTTATCTATCATTTTCTTTCAAAATTGTCATCATATATCTCTAGCTGGGCACTTTGCTGAAAATCTCCCAGTGTGTCATATGGACCCTTCCTTTGGCTCAGAGATTGTTTCACATCAGGGCAAGGTGGCAGCAGATGTGAATGTCTGGTAGAATGTGAACGAATGTGTGATGAACCCTTGAAAGTATCCAGTATAGATGAATTACAGCAGCAGAAAAAATACAGTCCTGGCTTTGATGCATGAGGTCATGCAGATCCCACTTTACAGCAAACACACTCAGAAGCAAAATTGCTGCAGGACAGGCATCCTCTCATTTAAAACTTTTATCTGCACATATTGTATTTGTGAATCAAAAATATCATATTTGGGGAAATGGATAGACAAGGGGTTTGCAGTCTGGTTTAACTGTGCCAGGGAACAATGAGAGGGAAGATTTCTCCTCTCTCAATGGGCATCGTTACCCCACTGCAGTGCCAAGCATTCCAGTGATGGCAGTATTCCAGATGATCTTTAATGGGGTGAAGGATGATGAAGGGGCAGTGGGTACCAGCCTGGCCTCCATCCTGCCTGATAGCTCAGAGCACACGTGTCACAACTTCTACCAATATTATAAATTATTGCCTCCCACAGAAATAATTTTGCCAGAGGTGATCTTCCCTCCTCCCCATGTGTCAGAGTCTCTTTTTGCTGCCACCCACATGGAGATGCCATGGGGAAAGGGGAGTGTGGGGCCAACTGCCTGGTGCCACGTCTGGCTGCATCGTGGGGAAAACCTGCTCAGCTCACACAGCTTGCATCAAATTAGGATCAAAGTGGTTTAGTGACTTATTAGTGGCACATAATTAACAGGCAATAAGTGAACAAATTATTCAGTATTAGTAATACAAGAGGTAACATTTTGTCTGCTGTTGAAGTTTAATAACTGTGAGTTCCTCAACACCCTCCTGTAACTAAGCCTGCAGAGCTCCAGCTCCCCTTGCATGGTACTTGCACAGCAGACACGGTGTTCACAAGCACCCCCTATCCTGCAGACATGGTGATGCCTTAGGATTTTACATTTTATATTTTTCAGATCCTGTACTGTTTCAGTGTAGAACCCCGAACTCCACATAAAGTTAATTACTGTCTTCACGTTTTGGTCAGACAAAACAATCCTTCCAGGCCTGAGAACCAAGGACACCTTCTGCCTCAGGCCCCAGAAGGTAGAAACAAAAGAGAATCAGGGAGGAGAAGCAAACTGGGGGAATGTCACTTCATTACCTGACGCTGTAATTGGACATTTAACCTCTGATATGCAAATGAAGCAAACATCTGAAAAACTCGTGACCCTCATCCATGTTGGGTGTAAGCCCCTCTCAGAGGCTCCTGAGTGCCCAAGGTGTATCTATTGAATAAATACCTACTCTTATTCTCTTAATCTCCCTCCATTCGATCACAGTGAGAAAGCACCTCACAATTTTACAGCTCAGCCCCAAGATCAGTGTCCCTAACATGAGCACAATTCATTGATTCAGCATCCAATTTAAGCAATGAGTCAATTCTTTCAGAACACACTTTGTGACACAAATCATCGTTTGCTTACAAAGCACATTTTCCTACGCCTTAATTTGCTAAGATTACTATTGCAAAGTTCAACTTTGTGCAAGGCCTTAGCGAGACAAATTTTTCATTAATTGTAGCCAACCATCAAATTATACTGAGTGATTTCATATGCAGCAATGATTTAAATTAAGGAGATAACCTATTCACTGATGCAGACTAAACTGATCTGAGAATTAAAAGGTCAGAGCCTCAACTGGTATAAATTGGTGCAGCTCTTTAGAAAACCACATAATTGAAGTCAACAGAGTTGTGCTGGTCTGTGCCAGACGAGCCCATGGCACGAGGATTCCCCCCTGTGTGGGGAACGGGCTCAGCTGTGGTTGGGTGTCAGGGATCCCTGCCAGGGACCAGCAGCAATGAAAACATGCTGCAGGGATAGGTGGAAGGATACAAGATATTTAGTGAGCACGAGCCTGGAAACACCATATTGGTTTGATAAAAGCTGGCAAACAGCCACTGCCCCCCTTCAAATGTTCAGGATGTTTTCCTGAAGAGAGGTGATTTCAGTCCTTATCCTACCTTAAATTAAAAGAGAAGCATGCAGTGTGTCTCATTGTCAGACCTTGTCACTATTGCCATGTTGGGATGGCAGCTGATTCCACAAACAGCTATATTAAAACCAGTAACAATACTCAGGGGTTCAAACAAGTATTTAAGGGTCAGCCTAGCCAACCTGACACTTGCTAATCCTGTGGGTCAGGCATCACTTGCCCCAGGTATCAGACTACAAGTGGACATCAGTTGTAACTGCCCACAGAAGGACAGATCTCAATCCCAACACTCATCTTTTGAGCCACCTTTGGGTGGATATTAATTAGGTATTCAAATATAGAACCCACATATTGAGAAGTTTGAACAGCAGAGGAAAACTCTCTCCCTCACAGAGTTTTGCCTGTTTTCTGTGAAAGAACAAAAAATGGAGCCTTATTGCCTTGAGAGTGCAGGAGCCCTTCCTCTGCCCCGGGATCAAGCAGGCTCTGCTGGGCTGGCTGCTCCTGGCTTGGGCATTGCAAGCAAGCCCAGCAGCTCTTGGTGGCTCTGAGCCTGGGGAAAGTTGATTTTTTTATTGATTTGGGGGAATTTGGACTAGGCCTACGTCCTGTCACTGAAAATTGATTCAATAAGCTGTTTATTCTCCTTTGCTATTCTACTGGCTTGGCAGGAACGTTTTTTCAGAGAAAAGAAAAGAACCTGGATTTGAACCCATCTCTCCCACTGCTTCTGGCAGGGTGGTCCATTAAGTGCACTGAGAGCAGAGAGTCTGTGAACCTTTCTGAAATTACTGCTGACAGATAAATGTTCCTGTAATTACACCAGAATATCTTGGAAACACAAATATTAATTAAGAGTATTGAACGAATTTGAGACAGTCTTCAGTAGCATTGAGCAGAAATCCTGTAAAAATGAAACAAAATATAAATGTTGGAAAAAAAATCAGTGTTAGTCATAGTAGATAAAGTAATTATTAAAGGCTAAAGTAATTTTTGGCTCAAGATTTATGTCATGGCTATGAAAGCTTTGCTAGTTGAGATCATGTAATATAACAATAATTTTCTAAATTTATTTTATATCAGATTTTCAGCAATGTCAGAAACACATGCTATGTGTTAAGGTATATTTCCAAGTTCTGTGACCCTACTTCTTCAAGCTGTTCTATGCATGGACTGAGGCTGAGAGGACAGCAGGTCAGCTAATCTATAAATGCAGTCCATAAAATTCAAGTGTTTATGCTTATAAAATAGCAATGATGGTGTCTTTTCTATGTACTAGAGATATTTGTTCTCTTTTTATATGAGAGAACTCCTTCAGCTGATAGTATTGGTTGTGTTTTGCCTTCCCACACTCTTTGTGCCACAAAAGTGATGTGGGCTACTCCAGAGGGACTCAAACACCTCTTTGCTCTAACACTAGGACTGGAACAGGCCTCATCCCTTTTCTTAAGTATTTCTTAAGTGAATCAGTGAGTGAGATCCATTAGCAGTCCTTCCATCTGCATTTTATTGCAAATGTCCTTACTATAGAACTAAAGTAAGAGAATGAGTGAGTTAGCCATATTGGCAAGGCTTAAAAAAAGTTTTCATGTGAAACTTTCTTTTCCTTTTTTGCATGTCCTCAGCGTCCTCTAAATTTTCTAAGTTTATATTTTGTGTTTAGAGATTTGTACTTTCATGCTGTATCTTTCTTCATTTGCAAGAAACCCACAAATTTAAAGGGAGAAAATCTAGTGTAAATACTAAAAATGTTCCAGCATGGCTGAAACAAATGAAATCACAGCTTGCCCTGAAAATTATCAGCAGGAGAAATAACCAGGGAAATGTATATTCTCTTGCTTATACTAAAGTTTTGGTTAAGACAGAAATAAGCAGACCATAACATTTTGTGTGTATTTTAAAAGCATAATCATACTTCAAAATGAGAATATCTATGTATGAATTCACATCAGATAGGTAATTAACCTTATGCCACAAAATATTTCAAATCTCCCTGTCCTTGAGAATTTACTGATGGCATATAAACTATTCACATCATTCTGAATAATTTATCCTGTCCTTCCATTATGTCAAATGAATTTATAATCTTGGATAATGAAGCATTCCTGAGTGAAAGTTAATATAGAGCTGCACCTCCTACCGAGTACAAGTCTGTGAAAACACTTTTTTTCCCCACAGAACTTTATAAATTCTTTAAATGTACTTATTCCAGCAAATCTATGATCAGAGAGCTTGGGTTTGTGCAGGATTTGCTGAAATAAAACAAGGTAATTCCATTTATCTCAAAATCCTGTCTTTTCACCAGTGTTAAGTCAGAGAACTGAGCCCAGAATATTTAACTCTGCCAGAGACATGAGGAGCCTTACTTTATTTAGATGCATATTCTATCCCAATATTACCCTTCATGTCATGACATTTAATTATGAAAGGTCATTTTTGTCTTCTTCAGAGCACTTGTAAATATTAAACTATGTTTCCCTTATGCATAGGTTCTTCTGCACAAAGGGATTAACACCAGTCCAGTTAAGGTCATTTTAGCTAATTTTGTGTTGAAGAAAAATGATCAGAGCGAGCTGCCTAAAATTAAACTGTCACATGCAAGTTTGACTTCGTGCCTGTGCTTGATGACCTGTGAGTGTTTAAACAGCCACGTTTGTGTCATTCTAGGACACAAAATATGTGGTCAATAACTTCTGTGTGATTATAGCCACAAGACAAGGAGCTCACTCCTGTTATTTGCCCGTTATTGTTTGTTACAGTTCAATAAAGTTATAGGAAGAAAATGCTACTGATTGTATATTAGATCTTTTATCATTAGAACAGGAGGTAGGTATAGGTATTTTCTCTTAATTGTGCCAGTTGGAATGAATTCTTCCTGGGGTCTGCTGACAGGGTTTCTGTGCCATGAAAGCAGATCCACTCCTGCCTCTGTGGTGAATGGAAGTGCCCTTCAGCATCTTATTTGTTTGCCTGATTGTGAAGTTTACCTTTATGTTCTATTTGTCCTCACCCTTAATCACATTAGGCGTTCATTGTTCTCATCTTTCTCTTTCAAATAAAAAAGGTGTTCTGTCCTTTTTTGCATTTGTCACTTGCAGTGTCCTTCCTCCTGGCCTCAGGTTTCCTGGGCTGAAGCTCAGGCTGTGGGTGAAGCACAGGGATGCTCCGAGCTGATGGAAGCTCAGCCTGTGCCTTTATCCCTGTGGGAACAGCAGGAAATTAATAAAGTTGTGACAAGCAGAAAGTTTGTCAGTGCCTTTCACTATCCCTTTCTGGAGCCTTTAAGTTTTCCAGCAGTGTCTCTGTATAAAGTAAATTTTTGAGGGAAAGAAAAAGTGGCATCCAGTAATGGCATAATGCAAAGGGAGCAGGGGTTTGGTGCCTGGCTCTGAGATGCACCTCCTCCAGTGGGAAATGGTGGCAAAGTTGCAAATATTTGCCAGGAAAACAGAAAAGGAGAAAATTGGAAATGCTACTTTGGCTAAATAATGTTATATTTAAAGCCTACATTTTAGGAGAAAATTGCTAATGATGGGAAAACTGCTGTCTATTCCCAATTTTCCCCACCTAGTATAATAGCATTAAATGGGCTTTATGACTGAATACACACAACAGCACACACCAAAGGCTGTTCTTTGCTTTTCCTTGCTTGACTATCCCCATTTTGACCCTCCTGACATGAAAAAAGGGTTCAGGTACATCCTGTATGGCACCTAAAGAAACACAGCCTTTTTTAGACACTCCTTCCCTGCTTCTTTTCATTTCCCTTTCAGAACTAAGGAACAACTCACAGGTTTAAAAGTGCACTTTCTGAGCTCCAGGTTTCTAATTTTGCAGTCTTTTAACTTTCCTTCTGCCCATCCTGGGATTCCTGACATACTACACTTATTGTAAAATTGCAAAGACAACAGAAATTGTTGACATGATGGAAAAGTAATAAGGACGATTAGAAAACTACATTCCTAAAGTTGAAAGGCTTACAAAAGAGGATAGGAAAAGGACTAATGCCCTCCAAGACTGAGTCTCTCAAGTGACACAGCACTTCAGCACCCTGGTTCCAATGTTGGGGCCAGTGGGATGAAGCTCCCAGGATGTGATTTAGAAACAAATGTTGGGCCAAATAAAATCTTCTTATTAAAAGTCATGTTTGGATTTCTGGATAATTTAATGAGATTATTTTCTCTTCCCTGCTCCTGAAGTTTTCTTCAATGATGGCCTAAATGGGAGAAAATTGGTGGCTGTTTAATGATTCCCCAGCACGTTGGTATTATGATGACATTTTAGGAATGTGAACTGCTTGATGGATGGATGGAAAGATGGAAAGATGAAAAGATGGAAAGTGAGAGCCTTTCTCCAAGAAAAGAGTCTCTAGCAAGCTTTACATTTCAGTAATGTTTGTGGCCAAAAATGCTTTGAATGCATCATCAGGACTTTTCATATGTTTCCAAACCACTCCATTTATTTCAGATGAAAATGGACCTGTGATATTTTTTTTCTCCTGGGCAATTCTTAGCCCTGCACCAAAAGGGTTTTTCTGTAAGCTGAACAGACCCCAGGCCATGAGTGTGCTCTGCTATTTTCCATGAAATTTAAGATTGCAGTCAGCTGTCAGACTTCTGTTTCCTATTTTACCAGAAGACATAATTCATCCTGGGAGCTGACTTAAAAGTGGAATTTCAGCAAGACTAGACAACTTGAATTTGAGGACATATGCTTTCCCTTTTGAAAAGGTCACTCTGTGCCTAGAACACACAATCTCTCATTTCTGCTCTTCCTTTGTAGCTTTGGGAAATGAAATATTCCACAGAAATTTTGGAAATATCTAGACCAAAGAGATATCTGACTAAGTTTTGATAATTTTACCCTCACTGTGGTCTTCCTGGTGAAGTTTCCTACTTATTTATCCATTAGATTCTTTAAATGTTAGAGCAAAGGACCCTTCCATTTACTATTTGCCCACATCATGACAAAGCCCAGGTGCTCAAAGTGCCTTAAAATCAGTAAGGCAAGAGTTACTCAGACTCAGAGGTTAAGGCATTTTACTCTGTAGGAAACAAGTCTGCTATAGTCATTATCTATTGATATGCTGCTGTATTTTTTTTTTCTAAATGGTGAGAAACAATAAAACCTTTAAATGAATGTCTGGAACTATGGATCATAAATGAACGTGAAATATCTTGTACTGTCAGGTTTTAGCTTTGCTCCTGTTTTCCTTTATTCCTAGAGTATGTACCCATGGGTGAAACCAATGGGGATATTTCTTTTTCTTAGAGTTGAAAAATTAAAGGATTTCTGAAAAGCCTTGCAGCCTGGTAGAGCTCCCTGGTGTGGGAAGATCCCAACCTTCCCCCAGCAAATCTCAGAGACCCCCAAATTTGGATGGCCAAATTGTAGAGCTCTGTCTTGCAGAGCTGGCCTCAGGCACAGCCCCAAAGTGCCTCCAGAGGGGAAGGCTCAGGGCACTTACTGCTACCAGGGTCACTGTTTTGCCCTTAGAGAAAAACACCAATAATTACAGCTTGTCATTCTTCCATGATCAAAGTGGCCAGGCTGGTGATATGTAATAAAAATAACTGAAGAAGTCAAAGGCAGCGTTTCAAAGTAATTTTTATGAAGGCAAGAGATCAAGTGATCCAATCGTTCTAGCCACTTCAATAAATATAGGGTGGTGATTAGCAAATAAAACTGGGTAATTGTAGTTTTCTGCTCAACTCAGTATAATTTGCTGAAGTATCTATGTCAATCAAAATTATATTTAGATTGACACTGTAAGGATATGTAAAACCTATTTATTCTGAATAAATATTTAAAGAGATTATATAAGCAGTGATGTCCAAAGCTGAGGGATTTTCCCTGAAAAGATGAAGATTAGTTATTGATAATAGCCTAACATAAAAGTACTCATCTGATTTTCTAGAATAGTCTAAGGATTAATGGTTATAGCCCTAGATTTTTAAAATGGAAGAATTCCTCCATCCCGTCCAAAATATTCAGTTCTGGATTTCTTTGTCTCCACATCTCCAGTGGCATTAGAAATATCCACTCAGACTGTGGGATAAACATGGATTTCTGGGATGATAGCTGGAAGGTGTGGAGGACAGGCTGGGCATCTTCAGTAATGGGCCCTTGAACAGCCAGTGCTAACAGAATCCTGTCACTCACAAAGTAAATAACTGTAGGCAATGGGATAAAAATGGTTTTAATCTGGCTTGACTTTCTCTAGGAGCTTCTGCAAAACCAGGATTTGAACAAAACCTGCAGAATTCAAAAGCAGTTCATTGGCAAATCAAGCCATCTTGTTTTAAAATGTTATTTTCCATATATGTACCAACCCTGTTTTTCAAAAGGGGGAACGGAAAATACTACCGGTATCAATGCAGACCCAAAACTTTAAACTCGGAAAGAAAGTTAATGAAAAAATTAATCTTGAGTTACTCCATTTTACCAAAATCTTGAATATTATCAGTACTGGAATTTTGTTATTTTAATATTGCCACTAAGGAAAAATCCCAAACCCAGCCTGCTCCTTACTTGCTCTGAAATATTATCTCTTTCAAAGCCAAGGATGATAGTATCCTTCTAGGAGCCTCCTGTCAAAAGCAGAAGTTTCCTGCTTTCAATCATTTCCTAGCCCTGAAGCTTATAACGCTTGAAGTGAGTTTGTCTGGAGTTATTAATTTTCTCCAACTCTTTCAGAAGGAGGACTATCAAAAATAGATGCATGCAAATGTATCATTTAACTAAGAAGCATAATGCATGCAAAATTTGGCTTTGAGTAAACGATATCAAGTAGGTCACTTTAATCACTGACTTGGATGGGTTTTAGTTCCTTTCAAGTCTTTCTGTCAAAATTTCAAGACTTTGTAACAAGTGAAGAAAGTGTATTTTCCATTGCAAAATTGGTGATGTCCTGATCCCTCCAGTTTGCTCTCACTCATGCAGAGCCCAGTTATTCCTCACACCTCCACGTCCACATGTTTTACTACTCCTGGGCACAATATTTTTTGGTCCCATTTTTACAGAAATAACAAACCAAGCCTTTTTAGTGTTCTGGGTAGACAACATACCAAATTTCCAAGAATTTAGAATTGCTAAGAATTCTGAATGCTCAATTCCTTTTAAAATGTATGTCCTGTGTTCCCTGGCTTTTGTTTGTATCCAGAACCTGCACCTGAAGCTGTTTCACAAGTGCTCTCAGTAGTATCACACAATTTCTCCAGCCTTTTCAAGCACCAGTGCACTAGCAGTAATGGTCAGATTTCAGTTTTTCAAGCTGAAATTTCTCTTCCCTAGAAGCTCAAAATTCTATCATGCCTGCATTCCCATTCCCCTTCAGGGAGATCTTTAGGGTACACATTTATTTCTTATCTTTCTGAGTAGAAGACACAGCAGTAAAAACATTTTAACTGCTTTTTAAGCAATATGTTAATTGACCCAGCTCCCTTTGATGATTTACACTTGTCTTAACAAGCACATAAAAACATCTGGTGAGGAAAAATAAAGAATGAACTAACTCAAACAGCATTGCTGTAATTTTTTTCATTTACAACCAGATGAAACCTTTTATACATAAGCATTATATTTCTTTTACCACCTTTCATTTCATAGCATTTTTGCATATGGAGAGGAATGTGCCTGGATTTATTTGCTTTTACAATTATGTTGTATAGGCTTTTCTGGTGTTTTGTGGATCACAGATGGAGAAACGTTGGATTAGAAACTGTGTAACTATCCCACCACCCCTCACCTACATGCAATTGTCTGTAAAATCTTATGATTCTTTCACTTTTTTATGACCTCTTGGGATTCTGTTTTCCCACTGAAAATTGAAAATACATATAATTTTTAGTGGCATTCCATTGTATTATTCCCAAAAGACTTTTGTTTAAAAACTAACAGATGCTTTGATTTTTTTTTCTTTTTTTGCTCTAGATGACAACTTATTAACACAATAAACTTCCTCTTTATGTGACTGTTCTGAGCTTTTTCTTGTTATCCCAAATGGAGTCATTGAATTTAGATAATACACTTATTTACAACCTCACTGAAACCATCTGCTCCTTTTAATGCACTTTTTTTTCTTGAAAGGTCTTAAAATGTCAAGATGAATCTGTTACTGTGGTATGAAAAGGGTTGTAAAAATTAAGAGCACTGGGAGAGAAGGCTCCTCTGGGGTGGGTCACTCCCACCCCCTCTTCTCAGCCTTAGATGAAGACATCAGGCAATGTTATCCCTGGTACCACACCCCGAGGAGCTCAGCTCCTGGAAAGGAAAATATTCTCTCTTAACCAACAGCCACTGCTGCTTGAGTGCAGTGGTCCAGCAGGATTTCAGCCTGCCTGTAGTCTGGCCAGCCAGTCTGCTTGTTCCTGTTGAGTACTGGGAAGCTCTGGGACATCTTGTCCGTAGCCTTGCTAAGGAGAAAGAAAATGACACGCACTGATCTCTTCAGAGTGAGCTGTTTCACAACAGCTGGCCACACTGAGCAAGAACAGTTTCCTCTTGGTAAATCCACACTGTTCCTCCTCATTGTCTTGACCTTCTATATTTGACTGTGGCTTCTGTGAGGATGTGCTGCACAATTTTGTCAAGGAAGGGAGATTAAACTGCCCCACCTCTGCCTTTTATTGAAGATGGTTTGCCACGGCTTTTGAAATGTGAACGTTACCTGCCATGAATCAAATATATCAGCAGCCTTACATGCAGCCTGTCCAGTCCCATGGATCATCCATGTCCTGTGGACCCCTAATCCTTCATCCTTGCCAGTCATGGGCTGTGCTCTCTGCCCCAGCCTTAGCACGTGGAAGGAAAGGGCTCCACGTTAATGTTTCGTGCTCTAAGTGCTACTGATGAATGCCATGGTTGGAAAGAAGTGTGGGGATTGAACAGCTGGGAGGACACAGATGGAGTAAGAAATAGTAAATGGCTGACAGCCATATCAACAGACAAAGGATATGTGTTATTTATATTGGGTTGTTGATGTTGAAGACAAAGCAAATTTAAGTATTTGGGAATGAAGCAGATGGGATGGACGTGGTTTCCAGAAGCATGGGAAGAGGAACATTTCACCAAATGCATATGTCAAGTCATATGCCAGCAGAGATAACAAAAATAGATATTTACATTTGCAGTAAATCTGTAGCAGCTTTCTGCGAGGCGGAAAACAAAGCTTTTCTGTCAGCCAATGGTGAATGAACGTGCTCTTCCTGGAACAATCTGTACTTTGAAACTGCATATCTGGTGCTGGAAGTAAACTAATGGAGCTGATGAGGGCAATTACAAGCTCTACACTATTGTAATTCATGCCTTTCTAGAATCCATACTCTGCAGATGTGAAAGACACAAAGCCCTAGGCAGCAGAGGCTGAGCTGCAGTGTCGTCCCAGGCTCTGCACCAGGTGGGCTCCATCTCCTGCCACAGCCCCTCATTTCCCATCTTCCTCTCACCAAGTCTTTGCAGACCACGAGATCTTCCTCATGATTCAGTACACCATGGGACCTGTGCCTTGGCTAAGCTTCCAGGGTCTGTGACTGCAATAAAAACATGTCATTTACCTCTGAAGTTCAGCAGGTTTCAATAAGAATGAACACTATAACTTTAGATCACCTACACCAGCTTCTCCCCACCTGGAGAATGCACATCACACCAAGAGCTCACAGTGTTCAATGTCAGCAATTCATCTAGTGAGTGAGAAAAAGAAGCCTGCTCCTTTTAAATTAAATGATCAGCGAATATTTGCTCTAAGATTTAGTGATTTGGGTTATATACAAAAGCTTTAATAGCCCGAGGTGAAAAATAGAAAGAAATTAGCTGGTTTACTGAATATGATGATAGGAGAGAAGCATATAATTACATTGAATAGACATAAAACCACCTCTTTAAAACCTGCTCATTATTGTTTTAATACTTGGAATGTGCATTTGCCGTGGTGGTTGTGTGCAGCTACTGCTAAATTATTGCTACAGCGAGGCTGTCATTCAGGTCCTTGGGTTTTCTACTTGCCCCTTTTTCCTGAGGAATTATATTTTTATCTTTAAATACCTTTTTCTTAAAAAAATACAGAAGCAAAGGGAAACTGAAAAAAATCTTCTGTGTTAGTCATAGAGGAATATCGCATAATTCACCAAATTGCCCTTTTCTCCTATAATTGTATGATTTTCTACGGAAAGGCAAAAGCATGTTAAGGGATTGCTACAGGCTATTAAGAAGGGGATGTAGCAGAATTTTTTGAAATGCTGTGAAAGTTACTTTTCAATTGTGACCAGCAGAAATTTAGAAGGCTATTAATGAGACTTCATACTGAGCTGCACATTTTCTACTTAAGCTAAATGTAGCATTTGTCAGAGAAAGTAATTTGCCTGTCTATTTGTATTCATCACAATTATATATACCATGTTTCATGCTTTTTCTATACAAAGAGGTGTATTTTCCTCTAGGTATATTATCCATGACTACAGTAAAAGAAAAATAGTGGATTTTCTTTCAAATTTTTATAAACTACAGTCAAGTAGATGCCATTGGGTTTGTAATCAAACATTAGTTTGATTGCTGTAGTGCCAGAGTGGCAGTCAGAAAAACACCTTTGAGTAATTTATGAAAAATTAAATTTCCCTAATATTTCAGAAACAGGAATGTGCTCTTTATTTCTCAAAAATTGTCCAATCTTCAAAAACTTTTTTTCTTCCCCACTTCAGGCAAGTTAACTCATGCTTTTCCAAGTTTGTAAACAGTCACTTTGCATTTGTTAATGTGATAGTCTTCAAGTAATTTGAATTACTTCACTGAAAACAGCTCCTAATGTTTTGAGGTCCAATTGCACAGCAGTCTGCAGTTAATAAAGCACAGCAGTCTGCAGCATGAACCTCCTAGGATCTCATCCATCTTTTCCTTCCCCTGTAAGGAATCACAGCTATACCTCACACTGGATCTCCATCTTCCTGAGACAGACGTGTCAGTCTAAAAGGGATGCATGGAAAGCTCCCTGTGCTATTCAAACCAGCACATCTCTTAAGACAATAGTGTCTAAATCCCTGCATTATTAATGACGTACCAAAAAGCCTTCACTTTCCAAGCAGAGTGCTCAATCATTTAAACTTTTACTCCGAAATTACCAGCAGCGCTGTAATGGTGCAGCTGGCTATAAATGGAGGCAGGCTGCCCGTGGCAATGTCAGGGGGGATGGTGTCAGGCTGAGGGTGCTGGCAGTAATCCGTGCTGACAGCTCTTCCCATATCTGCCTCTCTCCGGTGTGATGAGAGCGGACAGGGCTGGCCACGGAGCGCAGCGCGCATCCAGCGCTCCCACCGCGCATCCAGTGCTCCCACTGCGCACCCACTGCACATCCAGCGCTCCCACCGCACATCCAGTGCTCCCACCGCGCACCCACCGCGCATCCAGTGCTCCCACCACACATCCACTGCACATCCAGCGCTCCCACCACACATCCAGCGCTCCCACCGCACATCCAGCACTCCCACCGAGCACCCAGTGCTCCCACCACGCACCCAGCGCTCCCACCACGCACCCAGTGCTCCGAACGCGCACCCAGCGCTCCCATCGCGCTGCCCTGCTCCAGCACCACCTGCAAACATGGCCTGCCCAAATGGCAACTCCTCACCACTGGGGTTGGAGTAACCAAGAGAGGCTGCTGTTTGGAGCCGGGGAATCTGCTGTTCCGAGTGCCTTCCTTCCAAGCTGCTTTCATAACTCGCTGAATCGTTAAAAGGATGAACAGCAGAAGCAGCAAAACTTAGCAGGTAGCTTTAGAAACATGGGATAATCTATAACAATTCTCCTTTTCAATGAGTCTCTCTGCCTTGGATGGACACCATTCCCATGTGGGGTTCTCAGAGGATGCAGCACTGATTTAAGTGTATTGACTAAAGATAAACCACTGGTCTACATCTCACTCAAATGTGATTTTCTCTCTGTTTACTGAGGTTCTTTATCCTTTTCCATCTCAAATACTTTATTGCCAGTGTTTATCTGCTTTGATGTCCTGAATGTTAAAGCAATGGATTTCGAGGCTTTATTATATTAATCAATAGGAAAATGGCACATTCAACTTCCTCATATTCAATTTCCACTTGATATTAACAACTGTAGTAAATGTAGTGGTAAATATTAGATTCTGCGTAAATATTTTGAGAATGGGGTGCTCTTGGTAATTTGAAAATTGTGTAATGAAATGATAAAGCAATACTATTTAAATAAGGCCATAGCAAAATTGGCTCACTCTTGTTTACATCTCACAAGTCAAATGAAGCAAAACCATCTGATTTTTATGTTCTGGTGGTTTGTTTGTTTTTAAATAAAGAAGTAGTAAAAGTGCTATATAATACATTTTGACTAAGTATTGAGTAAAGTTTTAAAACCTGAAAGAAATGTCTCTTTCATATAGGCATTTATTGTGCAATTTAACTCATTAGGTTTGAGAAATTGTCCCCTGGCTTTTCAGATTATAGGTCTATTAGTGTTATTGTAACTGCTGTTGCAAAGTCACTCTCAAAGTTCTGGCAATAAAAGGGGAGCCTAGATGAGTAGAAAGGTTAATTTCATGGAGAAGCTTTCATGGAATGCTGTCATCATGTCTTTATGCTGGACATTAACAATCAAATCACTGGACAGATGCCATGAAATGGAAAGGTATTTTAGTGCCCTGTGAGATGGGATGGCACAGAGGAGGTGGTGTCCCTTTGTTGCACAGAAAAGAACTTCACAAGGAATCTGTACTCTTTGTGTCATATTTTCAGAAGTGCATTTCTGTGACCCTTTCAGCTGGAATCGAGGCACAATCAAATTTCTGATTTATAATTAGAAATTGATTTTTTGGATTTGTGTGACTTAGAGCTCTGGTTGGTGCATGCCTTATGATTGGCAACCCTAGCCAAGGAGACAAGATTGAAAAGGTCACCAAGTTATCCATCCTTTAACTCACAGTGATAAATCCAGGCAATGATTGAAGGAGAGAAGTAGATGGGCTGGAGAAGCTTATCTCAGAGTTTGCTGTACTGTGCTTCCTGTCTAGAGATACTGATAAGTTATAAATCACATGCTACAGAGGCTCTTCAGGTGATGTGAAGGTTATCTGTCCCAGCATTGGGGAGTGTCTGCCAGAGCTTCAAAAATCCCAGAATGTGGAAGTGATCTTTATACTGCAAACTGTGAGGCAGAGCACAGCTCATGGAAACCACTGAAATCTCCTTCCCAGCCTTTTGCCCTGGGGTAACAAGCAACAGTTCTTCCCAGGGGCTGGAGATCACCCTCATGCTGTTTGGTGAGGCTCTGACACAAAGCCCTGGCTGAACACTTTCTCAGCATGAAAACCAATTGTGAAACAGGAAGCCTGTGGCAGGGCAGGTGTATGGTCACATCTGGGCGTTCAGCACAGTGCTGTGGGTGGTCTGCAGCATGCCATGGGATTTCTTGTATCCAC
Organism: Parus major; assembly: GCF_001522545.3. Lineage (NCBI taxonomy): Eukaryota > Metazoa > Chordata > Aves > Passeriformes > Paridae > Parus > Parus major. Next base: position 5,458,026 of record NC_031783.1, read on the forward strand.
CAGAAGTCTGCTACTCCCATCACATCAGGACTTTGCCCTTCATCACTTTCTGGGACATTCAGAGAACTTTGTGCCTGTTGTTGGGATCTCTCTTGGCTTTGGCAGTAGACTCTGCTTCTAGGTCCAGGAGTTCTGGCTCTCTGCTGCAGCTGCAGCACTTTCCCTGCCTCAGAACAGGTGGAATTGGAGCTGTGGTGGTTTAGGTAGTCTGGAGGAATGCTCATCTCTGCAAGATATATTCTGGAGGAACACTGAAGTAGGATGTATGCTTTTGCATGATATTGAATAAAATTAATTACAGCTAAGAATATTCTGCTCAGTTATAAGAAGGGATGGTCTTGGATCACTAGGATAGAGATGAGAGCATTTATATGGCAGACACAGGCAGCTGGAGGAAAAGAGAAGGGTTAGAAGGAGAAGAAATGCTGCTCAAAAATATATTTTATCTGTTTTACCTAAATTTTACCTTAGCCAAATGCCCAAACAACACAATGCAAAAGAGTTATCTAAAAATAAAAGGCTTTCAGATCACTAAAACTTAATTTATTATGGGTTTGAGAAGCAGCTGAAATAGGAAAGTGCTGAATTGGCCTGCTAGGAAGGATAAAGCAGGAAAGTAGTTCGCTTACTGATTCCATTTTGGTCCCCATCCACCTCCATCATGTTTATCCTCCTGAGAGCTCAGGCCAGGAGACATCTTCCCTGGCACAGTGCCCTGCAGGCAGAGCTGCAATACTGATAAGACCCAAATACAGCTGTTTCTTCTCAGAAGAGTGAATGCTCTTGGAGGAATTCAGCAGGGAGGGGGAGCTGAGAGCAGGCAAGGCTGAGGCTCACAGGGAGAGTGGAGCTCTGGTAATAGACAGTGTCTTCAGACTTGCCTCACTGACTTTAAAGATGGTTTTTCTTCTGGTGTTTCCTGAGTTATCTAAACCTCCTTCCACAATAATAATTTACAAATAGTGTAAACAGTGCTTGTTAATCCAAGCATTAAAAAAATATCTTCTCCTATCAAGCCAAATTTTCCTACTTCTCACAGTGTCAGCTTGTATATTATGGTGTTAATATCAGAGAGAGAAATAGGATTATGAGCACCAAAGTATAGTCAAGATGGTATAATTTAAAAAGAGAAAATCTGAAACTGCATCCTTTGGTCCCATCACAGTCAAAGCTTTTTACAGGGAACTAAACAATAGTTAATATACACATCAACATAAGGGTAAAGGTTAAACATATTTGTGATTTCCATTTTAATGCCTCTTTCCAATTCACTAATATGCCTTTGCAGAAGGCAAATTCCTGCACTGCTTATTTATTTACATGTGTGTAGGTAAAAGATATTTGCAAAATGTTGAGTCATAGCCAGGCAGAAGAGCACCTACATATATGTCCTGAACCCAGCCCTGCCCTTGAGATGAGAGATTTTCATCTCATTTTCTGATTCTCAGAAGGAAAAACAACCCAGATAAAGCAAAGAAGGTGGTGGTGTTTTACTCTCCTGATTTGACTTGGAAGAGATGTAATTCAACTGAGCCGTGGCCAGCAGGTACCTTCTGCTGACCCCAGCTGGTTTTGGACCAGGCCCACTCAGCAGGTTGATTATATATCCTTGGCTGAAAAATATAATGATTTACATGTCTGTAAGTATTCCAGGGATTTTGGGATCAGAGAAGTTAGTGCATGTCTCGCAGTGAGTGCTCTAGATGTGTCATACAGCTGGCTGGCTGGTTTCACTGGGATCTGTGAGATCCCACAGCTCCTCTTTGGGGTGAAGTGCAGTGCTGGTGGCTCCAAAAGCTCTTCAGGAAGCCTTGGGAAGGCTTCTCCAGCACTCCTGAAGAACTTGCCTACCCAAAGCCTGAATGTCTGCTTGGAAACACAACTCTCCGACCATTTTACTGAGAGCCAGAATTCAAAATAAAATTCTTTTAATAGATCCTGTTGGAGGATACATTTACATTCAGCAATATTTCATGTAACTCCATAAATAGTCCTCATGCAGAAACAACACAGGAACACATTTGCAGTTCTGTCTTTACTCAGTTTTCCCATCTTCCCTCTCCCTGACCTTTCCTTTCAGGGGATTTGGCAGATTAACCTCATCAAGTTAAACTCAATGTGTATTGAGGCTCTGTGTGCTCAGAATGGCTGTTCCTTTTCCAGCTTCATCTGCCTATCCAGTAAGATGTCATTTCCTCTCCCATTGTCATTATAAATTCTGTGTCACTTCATATTGCGTTCTCTTTCATGCAGATCATCTCTTCCTACATCCTTCTTTTAAGAATTAACTGGGTACAATGGTGTGTGTATATGTAATATGAAAAATAATTGATTTAAAATATTTATAATAAATTTTATGGACTATTACTCAGCAATTAAATATGTGGAAAATAAAGATTCAATTTTTCATGAAGTCAGAATTATCAGGTGACAAGAGGAGCTCCCTAGGGTCAGACTGGTGCTGTGGTGGGGAGATCTACAAGGGGTCAATGCTCAACAGGGACAGCCCTGAAGAAAGGGATCAGGACTTGTAGCAGGACAGAGACAAATGAGGTGGCAAGGAGCTGATTACGAGCCGGCTGGAAATGCAGAAAGCTGGACTCTGAGTTTGACATTGGTGTGACAATTACCAGGGAAGGGAAGGGAAGGGGTGATGAGTCTGGAAATCCAGAAATACTGTGGCAGTTCATCCATGGAATAGAGAGGCAGCTCTGGCAGGGAGCACAAGGAAAGGCTGATGAGGACAAGGCACAAAAATGAAGTAAAATTTTGTTCAGATAAACTTAAAAGTTGTCAGCTCCACTGTTATTGGGATGGTGGGAAACACCTGAATTTGACCCAAATCAGTCTTTAGACAGAGGATGGGAGAAACCATTTGAATAAAGAAAATATTCTTGTGCCAGCCCTTCCCTTGAAGTAACACCAAACATTGGTTCTCTGGAGTACTTTGGCTCCTGCCATCACTCGCCCTTTCCACAGGTTTGAAACTACATTTTTCTCACAGTAATAATCCATATAATCCTACTATGTGAGCTTCGATAAGAATTTAATTAGCAGCAGAGTATTGTAAGTGGAAAATTGGCTTGTAGAATTCTACACAGAGACTGAGCACTGCTCACTTCAGGGCCAGTAGCAGGTTTATTGCAAGATGGTCAGCACAGAGGGGTCAGGGATATTAATTGTAATGAGGTTTCCATTTCCTCAATGAGTCTGGCTTTTCCACCTTGTGTTAAATTGAGAAAACCATGGAACACTATGCAGTATTTACCTTTTAACTTCATTGAATAAATATTAGAATGCTTGAAATAAAAACTTTCATATAATAAGAAAGGCTCTTCCTATTCTTTCATTTAAAAGCACAAAGAAGACCTCAAACAACTCTTTAATAATACAATAGTACTACAGCTAGGAATTGAAAGTATGCAAGCTTCCAATCAGCTCATCTGTTCCCTCATGGCAAACAGCATAAATGTTTTGGAGGTCTCAAATGTGCTTTTATCACTAGCAAGGTAGGAAATAATTCTGCAAAAGTCATCAAAGGAAATGATACTTTCATAAATGGAGCTCTTGTATCACTGTAAGCTGTGTGTAACTTGCTTGGATGTCTTTGCCATAAGCATGTACACCATTCCTGGTCTATTTAGGAACTCAATTTTTTTAGGCTGCTGTTTCTATAGCTGAAGATAACATTCAACTCCACATTTGAGATCCATGGTATGTGATACTAAAAGAAATGCTGATTTAAGGGAAATAATGGTATTAGAAGTAAATAACTATTTTTAAAAGAAATTAATAATAATTAGATTATAAAGCAGCATGAATCAACTCTTCATTGTGATGATTTTTCTCCTGGGGGGGTAACTGAGATTGGCTGTTTGTACAGGTTGTAATAGTGACAATAACCAGGTTTGTAGTGCAAGTGTAGGCAGCATAGAAATTTCTACTGAGAGCACAGAAACACTGACTCCTTAAAGTGGCACTCTGCATTAAAGGCAGCTCTGTGTGAGGTGTGAGGCAGTGGGGAACACGTTCTGTACAAGCACACAGCACAGCCAAAGGTCTGCAGAGCAGTGATAAAATCCTGTCCTGTCAATGGCAAGGACTCAGCTCAGGGCTGGGGTACAGCACACACAGAGCAGAGGATGAAAGATTACAGCTGTGGCTGTGACCCTCCATGGCACAGCATTAAACTGGACTGGAATATTAACTCTGGGCTTCGAAGTCCCTTAAACTTCAGGGAGCTTAGGGAACCTCTGGCCTCCCAGCCCAGCTATATCACATCCTCTGTAAAACAATAAATCCAAAATAATCCTTCATTGTCTAGGAGATTTAATTTCTAAAAGTTAAACAGTGATGCTTCTGAAAGTTCATTCTGCTTGCATCCTAAATTGATGGATTTTCAGAGTCAGGCTGAGAGGTTCCTTTGGCGTTTAAAGTGGCTATAATTCAAAATGTTTGTAGTACCAACCCTCAGGAGTCAAAACATGCAGCATGTCTAACTCACACCTGCAGAGAACATTTTGAAGTGTCTAGCTCCAATCTCTTCCCATTCCCACTGGCTTGTTAGGTTTGATGTTACTCTTTGTTGTCATATCAGTTTTGCTCCCTCATCTCCCTGTCTTCGTGGAGCTCTGGTGTGCACGTGGCAGGAACGGCCTCTGCTTTGATTCCAAACTGAATCTGTGGCAGCACAGCACATCTCAGTCAGGAGCAGGAAAGAGAAAAGAGAAAAGAGAGAAGAAGAGAAAGCCGAGGTTGTTGGGAGGAAGTGGGCGACCTGGATTATAGCTGGTTATAAAAAGCAGCTCTGTGTGGGCTGGATGTGACTGCAGCAGATTAATACGCTGCCAGGTTCCCTCTGCAGGTGGCTGGAGGAGTTTGTGTGGCCTCCCAGTTCCCACCTTGCTGGGTTTTCCAGGTGTTATTGTCCCTGTCAGATTTACACTCAGTTATCTCTGTGATACGAGTGCCTTCCATCAACACCTGGCCCACGGGAAGCTGGCACCCCACACCACACCCACACCTTCCTCCTGCAGGGCTCTCGTCACGCTGACCTCAATTTCTTTTGCAGCATTACTTCTTTGCTTAAGTAAGTTTTTGTGCTGAATGAAATGTCAGCAGATAACATCAGTGCTACTCCATAATTTAATAGTTCCAAATATGGGCTGGAGCCTGACTCAACATCCTCTTTCAGTAGACAGTTTGATATTTTGATAATATTTGCCTATAACTCCCTACACTGGGGACTAGCAAGTACAAGAAACACGACTGCAGATACATAAATATCTTACAGCCCTCCCCACCTTGTTTTTGGCAGCTCTTAGAGGCGTCCCTGTTGTGTTCCTTTCTCCTGGCCCAAAGGGAGGAGTGGCTGTGCTCAAGACATCCCTCCCTGCAGCCCCTCTGTTTCTCTCTCAGGGTGACCCTGCTTGCCCACAGCTGTTGATTTTCTACATCCATTCAGCCACCAGAATTTTAAGTGCTTTTCCTTGATTCTGGTATTAACTTGGCTTCTGGAAAGATAATGGTGGTGGGTGAAGCAACTTGTCTTCTTCAGACTTTTTTTTTAATATCATTCGGAGAGGAGCCACACAGCAGAAAAATAAGCAAAGAAGATCTTCTAATATTGCTGGATTATGGTTAATCAAGAAAGAAAACTTAGAGAATACAGTACATCCAGGAAGAAGAATGTCTTCCAAAAATCCTTGGTTTTCAGACCAGACTGTTTTGAGGATCAGAAATGAAAACAAAGAGATGCAATTTTCCAGAGTTGTGAGAAAGCTCTAAGAGAACCAGTTAAAGCCACAGTTCTCAATATCCCTTTTCACTGGAATTTGTGACTTCAGCAGTATAAATGGATACTCTGGTTGGATGTGTTCTCAGCTCTAGAGAATAAGTACAATGTACTTTGAGAAAAGGAAGGTAAAAAAATCAAAACCTGTTTTTAAAGTGTTTTACCTGTGAGTCTCACACACATACACCTACAGAAGGAAAATTTTCCCAGCCTTTGCATTTGGCCTCCATATTTTAACCCTGGGACAACTCTACTGAAGTCTTTACACTCTTTGCTATAACTCTGAATGTCACATGGATTATTGTATCACCTGACAATGGTATCAATAATGTTACTGCTCAGAGGATTCTTATTAATTCCTGTCACTGCCTTTAGAAATCAAGTAGCAAACATGCTGCACTGAAACCTAACAAGACCTAAACATTTTGCAGTCATATGATCCCATTCATACACTTAGTGGAAAAACACAGGTTCAGATTGAAGTTTTTGCCTGTGAAGCTCCTGGTTTCTGTGGAATGATGAGCAGTGGGGCTGTGGGACACAGGGGGATGGAGCTGGACCTCAGGTGTGTGCTCTGAGGCTTCACAAAGCAAAGGGACTCCAGTGCCTGTGGATCCTTTTGGGGCAGCTCCTGCAGGGCCCCTGTCCTGGGAGGGGCACAGCCCCTTCCCAGCCCTAGCAAGCACTTTTCTCCCCTGCAAACAGGAAAAGCTTTAATCAGGCTTTTGGAAGATCTCCTGAGGAAGCTGTGGTTCCATGAACAGTGGGTGCTCATACTGAAGTGCCATTGATACTTTCTAAATCAACAAGGAGCTAAATGGAGTTTGTTACACACCAACCACACAGATTTATGGTGAGCAAGTGCTTACACAGAACAGGTACCTCTAAGTGAAGTGTAAGCTGCTAATCCCTCTCTGTCTTTTCTTTTGCATGCGACTACATTTCTTACAAGATGCTGTTTAACCTGAAACTTGACCTGTCTTCCTAAGCAATTAGTTCAATCAATAATTGCTCTCTACTTAGGGACCAAGGGAAAACAGTGGAACTTGCAAAGCTGCTTTGAAATTCATTTCCAGTGAGGTGAATGCTCATCTTAAAAATTGAAATTCCCCTCTGATTACTACTGCAGGTAGATTAAAAATCTCTCCTGGTAAGATTGTAGCAACTTGTCACAGATAAGAGCTTAATGATATTTTTTTTTTTTTCATTGCAATACTAGTGTTTGCAATAAAAGTGCTTTAATGATTAAGATATGTACTAGAAGTGTTGAGATTAGAGTTATGTCTATGTTCAGAGCAGCTCCCTCTGAAATGACCTTGGCCCTTGGCCCTGGTGCATGACACTACAAGTTTGTTCCTGTTTCAGTCTTTAAATAGACATGAGAGGATTTGTTCTGATGCAACCCTTCAAGCAGGAATTTGTGGTAGAAATGGTAAGATAAACAGGTTTTACAGAGGTCAGTGGTTGACCACGAGCTCGTGTGGCTGTGCAGGGCTGCAGAAAGCAGTGCTGGCTGCCCTGCAGGAGCTGTGCCCTGAGCTGCAGTGTTCCCCTCTGGAGTAGGAGAGGTGCAGGCATGGAATTTGCCTCTCAGTGACAAATAAGTGATTAAGATTCTTTGCTATCACTCAAAATCCTCGAAGTACCATTTAAATGAATATTCTTACCATGGATTAACCACATGAAATCCACTTCAGGCAATAGCAGGATGCTGTGCTGCCAAGACGATTCCTGTCACTTAACTTGTGTTTCCTCTCTCCTGCAAATTCCCTCTTTGTGCTGTTAATGCAGCCTAAAAGGTGTTTGCATATCCATGTAAGTGAAGTTGCCCATACAGAGCATAAATGTCAAGAAATCTCTGCTCCCAGTAAAATCTCTCAACCATTACAGGATTTGCTTCAATGACAGACTTTATGTGAATGGAAGATGATATATTTATGTTTCAATATAGCTGAGCACTTCTTAAAGAGGAAGTTGTGAAGCATGCCAGATTATTTACCAAGGGACTGCAAATGTCACAGGCTGCAATAATGTGAGTTTAGAGAAGGAAAAATACATTAGTGCTGTCAGTTTAGCCAAAACCCCAAGTTCCCAGCTCTATGCCATGCACTTCATATGGAAACTGGAAACAATTGTACCAACAAATAAACATCCAAATGATCAAACATGGAAGGGCTGATAAACACGAGGTGTCTGCAATGCCTTCTCTGAGACACGGACCAACAATTTCCCTGGTGAACACTGGGTCAAATACTTATTTTGATTTTGCTCTGGAGCCACATTGTGAACCAGATCCCTCTGTATAATCAATTGATTCAAAAAATGAAAGAGCTGAGCACAGCTCTTTCTTGACTGGAAACAGCTGCTCAGCATTGGCAGAACCCATCCCACATTTGCCTGGCAAAGGCCAGGGTTGTTTTCCCTTGAACCCTACTTGCTCCTGGCAACTGGCACAAGGGAAATGAGAAAAATCCATAAATCTCCTGTGTGCTCTGGTTTCCTACCCATAGCTCACACAGACAAGCAGCGTTTAGTGGTTTAACCACAGATGCCCCTCACTGGTGGCACCTTTGGAGAAGAGTTAATCTTTGGAAGTTGGGAGATTTAATGCCAAAAGCTAACAGGCTGCTTGGAGAGTGCTCACTGGTTCTGTGCTTGTAGCTTGAGGCAGCATTCCTGAGACACAATAATCCTCTGCACTAAAAACCTTTCTCTCCCAGAAGGTGCCACAGTAACTACTACAAACTTTGCTAACACTAAAGATGATTTGGAAAAGAGCATAAATTATTGTGTTTTGCAGGACCAATTAATAGATATCAACTAGATAATAGATAAATCTTTCTAGCTCATGAAGTTAAAAATACAGAGTCTTAAGTCTATACATTCTTATCACTATCTGGGGTGTCCTAAATGTGCATCTTCCCAGTCCATAAATATCTCAGAATCACTAGAGAGAAAACACTTAGTGTGCTGATGGATTTTCTTTTGACTCTTTAATGAAGCTAATAGACTCGTAAAAAGCATTTGGTAAGGTGGGAGAGAGGGAGGGAGGGAGGGAGAGAGGGAGAGAGATTTAAAAAAAGCTTTTTGAAATCTACGGTCTTCTGAGTTTTTCCCTGAGGTGCTTGGAGATTTCCTCTGTTCAGAATCACACTGTGGAAAGGGCATCAACAAAACAGAGAGCAGCAGTAAACAGATGTAAACCAGCATACAAAGTAATGTCAGCACAACTTGTGAGCGTTCCCCTGGACTTCAGTTCATGTCTGTAATATTGCAAAGATTTCAAAGGTTTCTGTTAGTTTTTGGTGGCTTCACATGCAGCATTTTCAATAAAGAATAAAACCCAGCAAAACAAACAATCCAGAAACCTCCCACACAAAACCAAAAAACTTCAGCTCCTTCTCTGTTTTAGATTTTGTGCTGGGTTGTGGCAGCAGCCCCATTCACAGGGGGTGACAGCAGCAGAGGCTCACAGGGCTGCTGCTCTCACCCTTCTGGACCAGCCTGGCAGGGCTGAAACTGCCACGTGTGGGACATGCACATGTGAGAGCAGGGCAGGCAGGGGGAAAAAGAAAAGAAGAAGAGAAAAAAAGAAGAAATAAGCCAAATAAGCCCCCCAGGGATCCTGTCTGCTCACCTGATGTTTCCCAGGGCTTAGAACTGGGAAAAAGAGCAGCACAAGCAAACCCTGGAGCTGAAGGCAGGGGTGGCCAGCAGGATTCAGTGCCGGGATGGAATGGGATGGGATGGGA